>NC_092503.1:95934952-96237983 GCF_047511675.1 Marmota flaviventris | reverse complement strand
CATTCTTCTTTATGACTGAATAATACTTCATTGTGTATATATACCACAATTTATTTATTTATCTGTTGAAAGGCATCTAGTTTGGTCCATAGTTTGGCTATTGGGAATCGTGCTTCTATAAACATTGATGTGCCTGTAAAAAAAAATGATGATTTTAAATGTTTTGGATATATACCAAGGAGTGGGATGGCTGGGTCATCTGGTAGTTCCATTTCCAGTTTTTTGAGGAATCTCATTCTGCTTACCAGAATGGTTACACTAATTTGCAGTTACACCGACACTGTCTAATTCTACCTTTTCCCCCACATTCTCACCAACAGTATTATTATTTGTATTCTTGATAATTGTCATTCTGACTGGGCTGAGAAGAAATCTCAGTGCAGTTTCGATTTGCATTTTCCTAATTGCTAGAGATGTTAAATATTTTTTTCATATATTTGTTGACCACTTATATTTCTTCTTTTGAGAAGTGTCTGTTTAGTTTTTTGATTCATATTAATAACCCACCTATTGATTGGGTTATTATTATTTCTGGTGTTAAGTCTTTTGAGTTCTTTGTATATTCTGGATATTAATGCCCTATCTGAGAAACAGGTGCAAAGCTCTTCACCCATTTTTCTAGGCTCTCTTTTCTTTATTCTTTTTTAAAATTATGTTTTTAGTTGTAGCTAGACACAATACCTTTATTTTATTTATTTTTATGTGGTACTGAGGATCAAACCAAATGTCTCACTTATGCTAGGCAAGAGCTCCACCACTGAGCTATAACCCCATACTTTTGTTTTTTTCACTCTGTAGAGGTTTTTAATTTGCTGCCATTCCACTTATTGATTTTTAATTTTATTTCCTGTATATTAGGATTCTTATTAAGAAAGTCAGTTTCTTGCTGATATGCTGGAGTATTTGACCTACATAGTCATCTAGCAGTTGCAGAGTTTCTGGTCTAAATCTAGGACTTTGATCCACTTTGAGTTGATTCTTGTGTAGGGTGAGAGATAGGGATCAAACTTCATTCTACATGTGGATTTCCAGGTTTCCCAGCACCATTTTTAAAATGTTGTGGCAAGTTCCTTCTATCCCTAGTTTTCCTGGTATTTTAAATATAAACATATCTTTTTCCAACATATGTTTTTGTTACTTTGGTCTAGTATCAGATTTAGGTGGGTTTGTCTCTGTGTATTCTTTTCCATTCCATTGATGTTCATTCCTTTTTTTTTTTTTTTTTTGATGCCAGACCATGCTGGTTTTGTAATGATAACTCTATTATAGAATTTAAAGTCAATTATAAGATGGATTCAGCATCACTTTTTGCTAAGGATTGTTTTGCCTATTCTGGCTCTCTGATTTTTCCAAATGAATTTCAAAACTGCTTTTTCAAATTCTTTAAGAATGTCATTTGTATTTTGATGGGAATTGCATTGAATCTGTATAGCAGTTTTGGTAATATGGGCATTTTAGCACTATTATTTCTGCCTATCTAAGAATATGGGAGATCTTTCCATCTTCTAAGGTCTTGTTCAATTTCTTTCTTTAGTGTTCTATAATTTCCTTTGTACAGGTTCCTCATCCCTTTTGTTAGATTGGTTCCCAAATTTTTTGAGGTTATTTTGAATGGGATAGTGTACCTTATTTCTTTCTTAACAGATTTGTTATTAGAGTACAGGAACATGATTAATTTATGTATTTTGATCTTGGACTTTGCTACTTTGCTGAAATCATTTATCAGCTCTAGAAGTCTGGTGTGGAGTTTTTGGTCTTCTAAATATAGAAACAGGTCTTCAGCAAAAGAAGGAAATAACAAATTACCTCTGTAATTTGTATCCCTTCAATTTCCTTCTTTTTCTGACTGCTCTGGCTAAATTCCCAAGGACTAAGTTGAATAGGAGTGGTGAAGTCAGGAATTCTTGACCTTTTCCTGTCTTAGAGGAAATGCTTTCAGTTTTTCTCCATTCAAAATAATGTTGGCCTTGGGTTTGTCATATATGGCCTTTACAATGTTGAGGCAAGTTCCTTCTATCTCTAGTTTTCCTGGCATTTTAAACATTAATGGGTACTGTACTTTATCGAATGCTATTTCTTCATCTATTGGGGTAATTATGTAGTTCGTGAACTTGATTTTACTTATTGATTTCTATATATTGAATCAACCTTGCATCTCTGGGATGAAACCCACTTGATCATGGTGCACTGTCTCTTTAATGTGGTTTTTATATGCAATTTGCCAATATTTTATTAAAAATATTAACATCAATGTTCATCAAGGATATTGGCCTGAAGTTTTCTTTCTTTGATATCTCTTTGTCTGTTTTTGGTATCAGGGTGATACTGGCTTCGTAGATTGAGTTGGTCAGTGACCTTCTTTTTATTTTTCATGGAATAATTTGAGAAGGATTTGTATTAGTTCTTCCTTTAAGGTTTGGTAGAAGTCAGCTGAGAATCCATCCAGTCCTGGGCTTTTTATGTTGGAAGGCTTCTGATAGCTGCTTCAATTTTGTTACTTGATACTAATATGTTTGGTATTTTTACATATTTATGGTTCAATTTGGGTCAGTCATATGTCTCTAGAAATTTGTTCATATCTTCAAGATTTTCTAGCTCATTAGAATATAAATTTCCAAAATAGTTGCTGATGATCCTCAGGATTTCAGTAGTTTCAGTGGTGATATTTCCTTTCTTAGCTTGAATTTTGTAAATTTGAGTGTTCTCTCCCTTTCTTTTTATTTTATTTTTGTAGTTGGACACAATACCTATTTTTTTATTAATTTTTTTTATGTGGTGTTGAGGATTGAACCCAGGGACCCAGGGCCTCACATGTGCTAGGCGAGCACTCTACCGCTGAGCCATAGCCCAAGCCCTTTCCCCCTTTCTTTTGGTTATTTTGGCTAGGGGTTTATCAATTTTATTTATCCTTTCAAAAATCCAACCCTGTGTTTTATTTATCATTTGTATTTATTAATTCTCAATTTCATTGATGTTGGCTCTGATTTTAATTAATTTCTGTTTTCTACTGATTTTGGTGTTGATTTCTTCTTTTTCTAGGGTCTTGGGGTATAATGTTAGATTATTTATTTGGTATCTTTTTATTATTTTGGAGTTTGATACTCAGTGCTATAAAGTTTCCTCTTAGAACTGCCTTTATACTGTCCCAGAGATTTTGATATATTGTATCAATATTCTCACTTGTTTCTGAGAATTTGTTTTATTTCTCTCCTTATTTTTTCTGCCATCCATTCATCATTCAAAAGTATGTTGTTTAATCTCCAGATATCAGAGTGGTTTTTGATTTTTGTCTTATTGTTGATTCCAAATTTCCTTCCACTATGATCTGATAGAATGCAAAGTATTATCTCTATTTTTATTTATTTATTGAGATTTCCTTTATGATATAAAATATGGTCAATTTTAGAAAATGTCTCATGTTCAGAAGAAAATCAATTCAGTCATCAGTGGATGAAATATTTTATACATGTCTGTTAGGTCCATATTATTAATCATGTTTTAGTTCTGTAGAATCTTATTTTTTGTTTGAATGATCTATCCAGTGATGAGAGAGAAATGTTAAATTCATCCAGTATTATTGTATTGTGGTCTATTTGATTCTTAATGTTGAGAAAGGTTTGTTTCATGTAAGTAGATGCACCATCATTGAGTCATAAATATTTACAATCATTATATGTTGTATAATTCCCTTAAGTGTTTTATGATGTGAATGTCTTTGTCTCTTCTGATGAATTTTTGGCTTGAAATCCTCTTTCTTTGATATGAGAATAGCTTGCTTCCAAGTACCATTTTCATGGTATGTCCTTCTCTTCCTTTCTGTCTGTGGGTGTCTTTGCCTGCGAGGTGAGTCTCTTGCAAACAGCTTATTGTTCAGTCCTGTTTTGTTAATTCAATCTGCCAACTACATCTTTTGATTGAAGAGTTTAGACTGTTTATATTCAATGTTATTATTGAGAAATGCACTTTTTTCATACCATTTTGATGTATTTCTAATGTTTAAATCAGAAGTTCATTCTACTTTAATTAACTATCCTTCTAGTGTAATTTATTCCTACACTTGGTTTTCATTGTTATTTTTCATTTCTTCTTCATGAAATATTTCATTGAGTGTTTTGTAATGCAGGCTTTCTGATTTTGAATTCTTTGAGCTTCTATTTATCATGGATGATTTTTATTTCATGCTCAATTATGAAGTTTAATTTTGCTAGGTATAGTAATCTTGGTTGGTATCCATTTTTTTTTTCAGAGCTTGATATATATTATTCTAAGCCCTCCTGGCTTTTAGGGTCTGGATTGAGAAATCATTTGAAATGCACATTGGTTTACCTCTAAATGTGACCAGCCATTTTCCCTTGCAGCTTTTATATCCTTATTCTCTGTGTTAGGTATTCTCATTATAGTATGTTTTGGAGTGGATCTGCTTTGATTCTATTTGTGGTTCTATATGCTTCTTGTATTTGGATTTTTATCTCATTCCTTAGATTTGGAAATTTTTCAAATATTATTTCATTGAAAAGATTATAAGTCTCTTTAATTTGTATTTGATTTCCTTTACCTACCTCAAAAATTCTTGAATTTTGTCCCTTAAGTTTAACCCTGTTTCCTTGAATATTCTAGTTATAGTCTTTAAACATACTTTCTTTATTTTCAGGATTATATATAGTACTCAAGGCCTGAAAATCTATCTTCAAAGTGGTCTAATCTATTGGTAATGCTTTCCATTAATTTTTAAATTTGGCCTATTGATTTTTTCCTTTATAAGATTTCTGTTTGGTTCTTTTTCAGAATCTCTCTCTATTAAAGTAGTCTTTTGCTCCCTGTATTTTCTCTCTAATTTCACTCCTTACATCTTCTTTTAGTTAATTGAACACTTTAACTATGAGCTTTCTAAATTCTTTCTCTGACGTTTCCTCCATTGTGGTATCAGTGGAATCAGTTGAAGCATTATGAACTCTTTGAGGTGGTTTGTTCACTTGCTTTTTCATATTGTTTGTAGGTCTACCCATCTATTAGGATAGTTATCATATTTTTTTTTAAGAAACGGACTACTTTGTGAGCTTCTTTCTCTTAAGAGCCCTGGATTGACAGAACATCCAGATAGTGATACTTTAACCTGATGTGTAACCTCTGCTGATTCCATTAGCAGCACCACTTTGAGAGATGTCACTGAACCCTATTTATTATAATCACTCTGAACCAAGCCTCATACCTTTTACCTTAAGAAAAATTAAAAACTTGTTAATATTGTTCTTTTTGGCTCCTCAAATTCAGGTATAGACTGTATAGACTTTTAAAAATGTTCTGTAATAGGTTGAAAAATTAGCTGTTAAATTTTGTAAAACTGTTATAACATTAAATGAAGGCTAAAAGTGAAAAGAAGACAACTTGGGCAAAAAATAGAAAATAAAGGGATGAAGGAAGGAAGGGAGGGCAGGAAGAAGGAAATAATAATAATACACACTAAGGTAGAAAGGACAGAAAGCTGGATGGTGAGTATTTCTGGTAGTAGACGATAATGCAAGAGGTTGAAGAGGGGTAAGAGGAGCAAGTATAAATTAGAGCTAGGAAAACAAAGAATAATTCCAACTCATGATTTAACCCATCAGAAGAACTGCATTCAGATGAGTTGAAGGAAACAACTATCAACTGAGTTAAAGAGTAATATATCTGATCAAAGTTGAGATAAGAGTAATTTATAGTAAACCAAGCTGAGGTAAAGAAAATTCTTATTGAATCTTGGTTGAGATTTCATTGGGGTTTGGGGCATTTAGCGGACGTCCATCATTCTTTGGCTGTGGATCCCTCCAGAGTTGTTGGGGCATAGGGACCATATTCCTAGTTGCTAATGGACCACCTCCTACCAGTCAATTCTGATTTGCTAGCACAGGGACCTATGGCTGACTGTTCCAAGAAGGCAGTGTTGTCTTGATTGTTTCTATTGTATGCTGGAGTTCAGGAAACAGGGCTCTGGAGTATCCCTATGCTTGTGGGTCACCATGTATCCGCTCCCCTCTACAAGATCCTGTTCATGATGGTGTAGACTCTGGAGACTGTCTGTAAGCACAGGTCCTCTTATTGTGGATTTTGTGTGGGTATTGTGTGGTGCAAAAGGGTTTCCTCCAGTTAAAACCAATTTCTAGGGTATTGTAATAAAGGGACTCAGGTGGTTCACCTGGGTTTTAGTTTCTACTGCCCCAGGTTGTGGATGGTAATACAATTTTCCTGTTGACTATGACTGACAAAGGGTCCTACCCAGTGTCCGAACCATGTCCTTCCATTTGCCAGTTTTGGCCACAGGTCACCCTGGGATCCAGGTCGGGCTAGGAGTAGTTGCTCCCTGTTTCCTGGGATCAAGCAACTTTCTGCCATAACTGACCTCCCCTCTGGCTACAGTAGGGATCCAGGTGCCTTCCACTTAAGTATCCTGGTATACCTAGGCAACATCTCCTAGCAGCTTTCTGCTAGCTGCTGCCACTATGTGAGAACCAGACCTCTATGTCACTAGATATCCACGCAACTTCCTTCTAGTCAGTACAATGTGATCAAGGGACGCCTACCTTTAGGTTTCTTAGGACTCAGGAAATTTCACACAGTGCCTCCCTCCAATGTCATTTGTCAGGGCTTTGTGGTCCTGATGGATTCACTTTCCTCTCCCTGGGACTGGTGGTGCTGTGCAGAGCTTTCTACCTTTGCCCTAGTCATGAGGCTGAGCAAAGCTCCGGGTTAGGTGCACTTCCCTGCACAAGTCTGCTCCATTTCACTCCCCTTGTTCCAGGGGAGGGTGGTGTTCAGCAACATTCAGCTAGTAGCAAACCCTGTAGAATTTTTTTGTAGCCAGATTTTTAAGTGATCCCATTGCAAGGGGACTTCCCTATGGTTTAATTTTCAGCTGTCTAGATTTGGGAAGACACTGTATTCATTTAATGGGAGTGACCATGAGGGCTCCAGGAGATGGCTGTGTACCCTTGGCTCAGCTTTCTTTTTATGATTTTGTTTTAAACTGTTTGGTTTGCTTCAAGGACACTGCTGTTTGTATCATACTTCAATTTTGTCTGCCTTTCCAGATGTTTTTAAGTGGGTGGGTGAGCTTAAGAGTTTTCTGCTCTTCCCCACTCTCTCTTTATCTCTCTGGTGCCTGGCTCCTTCCCACTACTGGTCCTGGTTCAGGGTAAGGGGACTCTGTGTTAATTTTCTGTTCTTATAAAGTGGGAATTTTCCATTATGTTAAGAGTTTAGACTCCAGATTTACCATAATCTTGGCTTGACTCTTAGCCTTATCACATTAGAATTCCATGAACCTGAGCCCAATGATCTTAATGTTTTCTCATTTTCAAAATGGAAATGATGACAAGAACAATAATAATTTTATATGTTTAATATCAAGATTAATTGAGTTACTGCAGATAATGATTTTAAAATAGTTTGTGGTTCATAGTACGTATTTGGTTTTCTTAGCAAAAACTTTGATATTCTTTGCTCATATGGTTTGGGTGTATACTATTCACAATTCAAACATATGAGAAATCAAAGCTAAAAACAAATGAAGACTAAGTGATTCCTTTGGAATCACTGAACTCTGGGATGTTATTGATTGATAATATCTTACAAATATTATCTACCAGAGAGAAAAATCAGAAATGGGGCTCAAATCTGTTCAGCTCCTTTGCAGGCATTTGTAATGCCAGTTGGATAAGTTCAAAGTTGACCGATCCATAAAAGTCTATGAAAAGGATATTAGGACTTTTTCAGGTGTATTATAAAGAATAGCAGTCATTTTTCCTTAGAATGTCACTTTTTATTTCTGTTAAGAGACAGAATCCTGAGTTGGATGGATTATAGTACTGTCTCAAAATGGCATTTCCTTTCTGAAAGGAACTGACTATAGACAAATGTTTATGTTCCTGTGTCTCCTAAATTAGCAGCAGAAGCATCATTGATTGTCAATAGATAGAATGAGGGTGAGAGTTTAGGAGAAAATAATTTATGAATTGAAGATATGAGCAAACATTATTTATTTTAAAATATATTGAAGCCTCCCCTCTTTAATGCCTTTCTGGAAGATGAGGACATCTGATTTATACTATTATTGTACTATTTATAGTATTTCTTTCTTTTTTATTTATTCATTTTAAATTATAAAAAAATTCACTGATATAAATAGAAAATAGTAAATATTTATGGGGCAGCATGTGATATTTGAATATATGTATATATATATTGTGTAATGTTCAAATCAGCCTAAACACATTTATGTCCTCCAACATTAATCATTTTTTATGGCAAAAACATTCACAATCTTTTCCTCTAGCTTTTAAAAATATATGGTACATCATCATTATCTATACTAATCCTTTGTATAATAGTGTACCAGAACTCCTAAACTGCTATTGTTTCAAATGTTTTCTATAGCATAAACTTTTAAAATATTATTTATAGCTGATCAAGTGATTTAATTATTTTGGATACATTCTTAGAATGGATTCTTGGCATTTTCTAAGGCCAAATATGAATGACAAATTTACGTGTACTGTACTGAACATGTAGAATGTTGCTTCTTATCTCATTTCTTTTTTGCTTGACCTTAACAAAATTGTTGGGAGGCATATTGATGCGAAGACTATGTCTTCATGGATTCAAGTATCTTGCAAAGTTCACTTACCCAGTTAATACAAGGTATAGAGGAGACCCAGGTGCTGGGTATTCTAGTAGAGTGTATCTCCCTGTCTTCCCAACTTTAGCAGAGAAAATTTAAAATGGTTCAAGAAAAACCTTCTTAGTAAGACTATATCTGAACATCCTAAAACCAGCAATAATTATTTTAATTCTTAGGGACACCTCTTTTTTTATTGAGTTGTTATTTGTTTTTCCCTTTTACGTAGGCAGAAAATTAGAATGAGATCACAAGCAAAACTAAGTGCCAGTTGAGACCAATTTCAGAGGAAAAGAAATGTGAATGTACACGCAGATGCAAAGTAATTAAATATCTTCACCAAAAATAATTGGACTATTGGATTTTAAAAATACATTTAAAAATATAACTGATATAATTTGATATGCATGACTATTGTTTTTTTCCTTAAATTTCAAGCTTTAAACTATTTTCATATCACATTTTAACTGCATCTTCTGTATAGGTTTGTACACCTGGAATTTAAAGATGAAAATACCCATTCATTTTCATTTTCTCAACAGTGTTGCTACCTGCATGTATTCTGGGTATTGATTTTGAAGGATAACTATGCTTTGATCCAGCTTGTCTGTCCCATTGTCCTAGTTATTATCTTATTTTGGTTATCTTCTTTCTAAACGTCTTCGCATTATTAAAGTAATTATGTGTGATTATTTTGTTGCAGCAGTGCTTATAATGTTCCAAGATCTCATAAGCCACGTTTATTTTGACATGTTAGGCAGCCAGAGTATGTGATTAGAATTAAATATTAAAAATACAAATTAAGAAGAATGGTAATTTATTTTGTTATGAAAGCTTATTAACTCAACAAGATTCATATTTTTTATCTATTTTGAGTATCTAGTGTAAGCAATAGCATGTTCATAACATACACCTCATTAAGTAAAGTAATTTAGCAACAATAACAACAACAACAAAACACTGTCCAATGACTACTAATAACTTATAAAGGCACAAATAAAATTAAATGTGGGTGAAAAAGTATTTTCCCTTGCCTAGATATAGGTGATAATTAATTTCTACATATTCCCTAGAAATAGAGAATTTTATTGTTTTTCTTAAGGGTTAACTTTTAAGAATACCATATAGCACTAAATTTAAAAAACAATGAATCCTAATTTTCCCCATGTTGACATATTTTCCAAGAAATCAGCAGTATTTTAGATCAATTTGCCATTAATTTACTTATTTCCCTTATTCTCACAAAGTTTTATATACAGCTGTTATTTAGACTGGTACAGATGAATTTTTTAAATTAAGAAGTAATTTGAACTTATGTACACACAAACATATATTCATATACATGTGTGTAATTATATATAATTTATCACATATTTAAATATATTTACAACTTATATAGCATATATGTATATAAATTATATTATACACATATCATATATATGTGTGTGTGTGTGTGTATATATATATATATATATATATATATATATATATATATCTGTTTTGAATCAGGTTGTTCACCATGATTCATCTTCACGTGGTTGTCTTCTAGTTACCTAAAGTTCTAGGATTCAATCTACATACTATCAATGGAACATTCTTTAGGTATGTGCATAATATAACCAATTTGCATGGAGAAGGATGATTTTAAAGGAATTTTGTAAATAGTTTTACTTTTTTTCTATTAGACAAATGCTAGTCTTAGCATGGATAAGTCTTTTGAGTTGGAGCTCTTTTAGTGGGCATCTGCTGATATCTATGTAACTGATCTTAATTGTTTCCATCCATGGGTAGGCTTCTCAAATGCTTTCACTTATTTATTTATTGGTTTTGTTGTTGTTGTTGTTGTTTAGAGTTGGCTTCTCCTACTAGGATATAAACTCTAGGAGGTCTGAGGTTTTTGTCTGCTTTTTTTCTGATAGTCCTCAGCAACACATTAAATAACAGTTTCCTGACCTTGAAGAACTCAGTTATTTTTCTGTTATAATGCTAAAGAATATTGTGAAGTTCAGTTTTAAAAATCTAGATTTTAATCAAAGTCAAGCATTTTGCATGAATACCTCCAGTTTTCTTAGATTACTTACTCAAGAGTTGTTGTAAGAATCAAAGATATAGTAGTTATGGATTCCTTAGATAAATTGTATTCTTGTTGCCTGTTTCTCTAACCATTCCATGTGTAGTTGTTTTTATTTGCCTGAATTGTTTCTAATTTTAAAGAATCTAATTATATTCTTAAAGTTCACAATGTATTTATTTGATTCAAAAGGTAAAAGTATAAAAATTTGTTCATTGAGAAGTTAGTTTCCACTCCTGCCTTTTGACTCATTCCTTTTTACCTACTTTGGTAATCACTTTTTAAAAGTCTCATAGTTAATCTGCTAGTGACACTTTAAGCAAATAGACTCAAGAAGCCTATTTCTTTGGTATTATTATTAATGACTCTTGAATTGAAATTTTTATATTTATATCTTACATATTTAAAATAGTAACCATTCTTTCCAAAGTTCCTTTGCTGAGCCACAGAGTGCATGGTTAATAATTATAGTGTGTTATTTGAAAGGCAGCATGCCTTTAGTTGGGAACAGTCTCCACACATCAGTATTCACCAAAAGATCCCAATTTTTCCAGGTTACTCACTGACAATACCTGAGCTCAGAAGGGACACCAGTGTAGGGCTACTCCTGACTACACAAAAGTTTGCTAACAGAAAATTTGCACTGGTCTCTATTGTGATGGTTGAAACAGCTCTTTGTAGCTCCTGCTACCCAATCCTCCTTTCTTTCCTTTCTTTCATAGGTGTTAGACATGTATTGCCATCCAAAATCTCTCTTGCCTCCTCTTGTACTCATCTTTTATCCTGATATTTATCTCTAGCAAACTCTTGTACATTTACTGCTTACTTCATATGTGCTTCTTATAGGAACAGCTTCTGTTGTTTTAGAAGTGGTTTAAGAAAGCATGGGAACATCAGCCTAAGTATAATGTGGGGCTAAGACAATTCCTTGCAAACTTAGAGGTCTAATGGCTAATGCTTTCTTTACTGATAATCTAGTAAACCTCCCCCATGGAGTAGAATGCTCTATCTGCACAATGATCCAGGTATTTGAAATACATGGAAAGAACAATGCCTAAAAGCATGGCGGACTTGTCTGTTTATTACTAAGTTGTTTACTTCTGTAAACGGAAAATTAGAAATGGAGGGTGAGTAACAAATAGTTAATAGTCAGGCATGAAGCCAGAGGACCTCTGTGATAGTTTAGGAGGAGACACTCATCCCACTCAGTGAAAGAGCTGACACAGCTGAATAGCTGTTAGTTAATAGCTCTCTATTAAGGGCTCTAAAAAACATTTAAACATTAGCCTAGTAAAGTCTGTTCTAATAAGGTCAGGATCCTAGCTGGGAAAATCTGGTTCACTGAAGCATCAGATGAGAACATCTGGGTGCTAATCCTAGGGATTGTGTTCACTCATGAACACACACACCTTTAAGTGATCTATGTTCTTATCTAATCCCTTACTCTTGGCTGTGAGTGGGATCTCTGGCTTGCTTCGAGGCAGGATAGAATTTGGAAAAAGGAGATGGTACAGCACTTTCTTAGCATGCCTTAATTCATCCTCAGCCTGGTTAAAAAAAAAAAAAAAGAAAAGAATAAGAGAAGAAAATAAAAGGCAATGGTGATAAACGATAACGCCTGTGATTATGTTTCACTATGATTAGGCAGATCCTCTTTCTGGCATTGAAGAAGAAAAACAATCAAATAGAACTGCTTATGGAGAGGGTCATACGGCAGGAAATTCATATATCCTTTAAATTCATATATCCTCTTGCTAGCTTCTTATCCTTGGAGCTAGCAAGAAGCTTGGAACCTTAGTTGTTTAGTCATAGGAATATAACTCTTAACAACATGAATGAGTTTGGAAGTAGTTACCCACCTCCTCCCGAACAAACCTCGAAATAAGAATGACACTTTGATTTTAGCTTTGTATGAACCTTAGCATAGCAGCTAAGCTATGCCTGGACTTTTGACCTACAGAAACTTTGAGATGATAAAGATGTATTGTTTTAAGTCACTAAGCTTGTGGTAATTTGTTATTCAGCAACAAAAAACTAATATAGGTCAGTGGACTCCTTTAAACCTTAATTGCTTGCAAAGGTACCCACCCTCTCCATTAAAGGTTTTCTCCATCAGTCCATCAGTGAGGACACTCTACTCTGAAAGGCAGAAGATACCCCTTTAAGAGTTACCATACCTCTTCTGTCGGTGGTTAGGTCAATAATTAGGGTTAATTCTCAGTAGAACCTAGCTGGAGAAAGCTGATACTGATAAGGAAGAAAGATATAACAATCAAAGGAACTACAAAAATTAGTTAACATGTACCAGCTGGATTCAAGGGCATGCCCCTAAGATTGGATTTTGAGGTCAGTTGGTCAAGACAGAATGTAAGTCTGAACAAACAAGAATTCATTGATTTGTGTATCTTTTGTTAGAACATAGGATTTAACACTAATGCAGAGACCTCAGAAGAAAGGAATAAGTCAGCATTAGAGTGTCAATTAAAAGCCTGGAGGAAGTGATGGCCCAAGCTAAACAGTGGGGATGCCTGAGTTTTACTGACAGATAGTAGAGGAAGGAATAAGATAGGTGACAGAAGTGGGCAATCTGGAATGGATATATTAAATAAGACAATAAGATCAACCAGAGGATTTTATTGCATGGAAGAGCCCAGAAGACACAACAATCATTAAGACCTTCAAAAATAGCATGTGGTAGAGGCATCAGCATCACTAAGGACTATAGTTGTAACTCTCTTCTGCAGACCAGGGATGAAGGCAGGAGTGCTCACAGAATTGAGTTCATCAAAAGCAAAGGGAATAATGGGGCCCAAAGTAATGGAGCCCATTTGGAGATTAATGACAGGGGATCACAGTTACTATAATGCCTGCAAGGTTGGAGGATCAACCATGGAGACTTGTAAGCAATTGTAGGGATGGTCACTACATCTGCAGTACAAAATAGATTGTTAGCCAATGAAGGAGCTGCTTCATAGCCACATATAGAACAAAGCAACAATTGGGGAACATGAGTCTGAGGAAGTCACCTCTCTAAAAATGTCATGATATCTTGCCCAGGTCCTACATCTGAATAAATGTTATTCTATGAAGCCGATTGACTAAGTAGATGTGGGTTCCTGGAAGAAGGATGATGCTATAACAATGCCACAAATAGAAACTGTAAATACTCCCTTAGTCCTGTGGCAGAACCTGTGGTGGTGGGATGTTAGTAGTGGGTAATGATGCACTGTGGAGTTTACAAGCCCTAGTGGGAAAATTACAACACAGGTCGCTGGCTATGCCATCTGCAGCAGAGGATTATTTGCCTTCTGAAAAACAGCTCTTGTTATCTTACTGAGTCCTGGTAGGCACAGACTGTTGTCCATGGAGTAACAAGTGGCCATGCATTCAGAATTATCCATAATAAATTAGATTCTGATGGACCCACCAAATCATAAAGTTAAATGATCTCATAAGTATTTATTTTATTCTAAGATGAAAATGGTATATCCTGAGCAGAACAAGAGGACATGAATATGACCTATAAGCAGGTAGCTCAAACCAGCATGTCAGCAACAACAATTACACCAATTTCCCACCCCTAGCTTTCCCATTTTATTGCCTACTGGGGGCTCCCCTATGATCAGTTGAAAAGGGAAGAAAAGCCACAGTCTTTTGGATGGATCAATTTGAAATGTAGGTGAGTTTTGAAAATTGATGGTGGCTGTATTACAGTCATATTCAGGGGTGACTTTGAAACACAATGGAGAGGGAAATCCTTCCTCATGGATGGAGCTTCAAGCAATGCACTTAGTTATCTACTTTGGAAGAAACAAAAAGTAACCTCAAATAAAAACATACAAATTCTTGGGCAAAGATCAATGGTCTAAGGTTAGAAAAGAAAATGATTACAGTACCAATGTCAGGGAGGTATGGAGTAGAAATACGTGGGAAAACATGGGGGAGAAGATACAAATTTGCAGATGTTTGTGCTAACAAGAAATCATCCACTGTTGCAGAGGTACTGAATGATCAAGTAGACAAAATGATTTAACCAATGGCTTTAGACCGTTTTTGTCATTGATCTCTCCACAACTGGCATGAAGGATATATGAACAGATGGGTCACAATGGAAGAGATGGGGGCTGCACATTAGCTCTATGGCATGTATTGCCACTTAACCAAGCCTGATTCAGCCACTGCCACCTCTCAATGCTCAACCTTCTAGCAACAGATACCAAGTGGACACTTGCGACAATTCAGTCACACTGATGTTGCTCTATTCTGGAAGAATGAGAGGTTCATTTTAGAGGAGCTTATTATGATTATAGGTAATAATTATCGCTTTGACTTTTCTTCCCACAAAGCTTTGGTATACATCACTATCTAGAGGTTTACAAAAAGTTAGATCTACAGATTATGAAATCTGATAACATCCAACAAGGGGAACTACCTCATTACAAATGTGAAGTGAGCCACTCATTGAATCATAAGTCACACCATCCAGAAGCAGCTGGTGTCATAGAATGCTGGAACCACTTTGATGGCAATACTGTGCAAGAATGGATTGTTGTATCAGGACATAAAATATATGCTGTCTCAAAGGTCTAATTAGGAAGAATAAGTGAACTCAAGAACCAAGAAGTAGGAAAGGAGTGGCACCACTACCCATCTTCCATTACTCCAGTTACCAAGTTGGGACTTTGTGAGATCCAAATCTGTAAAGGGAGCAGACTTTGTCAAGGGAACAGCAGAGGTCCCATTAAACTACAAGTACAGCTGTCACCTGAGCACTTTACCTTTTGTATCTAGAAACCAGCAGGTGAGAAGAGGTGTCAACATCTTGGCAGGAGTAATTGTCCCTGATCTCCAGAATGAAGTAAGACTGCTTTTATCATGAGGGGCCAGAGGAGAATATGTGTGGAATTCACATGATCCAGTTGGATATCTTGTGGTAGTCTGTTGTTCAGTTTTAATGGTGACTAGGCCTGTGCAGTTATCTTCCTTGTTTGTTATGATCACTTAGGGTTCAGATCTATCAAGAATGGGCATTGGGGTCACATCATTGGGTAAGCCAGTTAAAAGGTTGTAATTTATTCTTCCAACCTTCCTGTTTAAATTTTTTTTTTCAGGACAAGGGATCCACAAGAATGAGGGACTGCTTCTTGAAATACGTGGAGAGACTCAATGAGATACATAAAGGGTGATGTGTGGTGGTCATGGAAGTGCACCACTCAGATATCCCTGCAAGAGAATCTGCTGCAAAAATACTTGGCAAATAGTCTCCAGTTGCTGTATTTTTGAGATACACCACAGTGTTCATATAAATCCCATGTTCTTCCTGGGCTATCCCTAGCTCGTAATTGAGCACATCAGAGTTACTAAAGCTGGGAGGTTCCTACCTGACACAGTGCTCTGCTGATAGTCAAACCTCACTTCAGGGCTGTATTTCTCTCCCTTCCCAGCCTTCCTTTCTTCCTTCACACCTTTCAGAGATGCCAGACTTACATCAGAAGCTGAAGGCTTTTCCTGCTCCTTCTCTCCTTCATAATCCTCTTCAGGCTTTCTTTCCAGTAAATCATTTGCATATCTATTTCTACCTTGGATCTGCTTCTCACAAGATTCAAAATGATACCTTAGATAATGTCTATGGAAGCTCTCACCATTGACCAAAACTAAGCATTCTAACGTGTTACAGAAATTGTTCATAACTTAAGTTACTTTCTCATACTTCTAAACCATGGAATCATAAATATTTTTGTATGCATGCAGGTCTGATTATGTAAACAAAAGGAAATAATTATCTCTTATTAAATAAATTATATTTATTCATTTGAAATAAGAGAAGATTTATTTATACTACTTGCAATATTTACACCATTTGTTATAGAAGTAAAGAGAAACCAAGTTCAAATATAATGTTTTAGATTTCATAATATATCCCATTTCTGCTTAAAAGAAAAAAAGTAAGCCAATGAGGTAGTGCACTCCTATAATTCCATAGATTCTGGAGGCTGAGGCAGGAGGATTGCAAATTCAAGGCCAACCTCAGGAGCTTATCAAGGCAATAAGGACTTAGCAAGTCCCTGGCTCAAAAGAAAACATTAAAAAGTGGCTGGGAGCATGTCTCAGTGCATAAACACCCCTGACACCCCTGGGGTCAATCTCTGGGGGCCAGGGCGGGGGGGGGGGGGAGAGAGAGAGAGAGAGAGAGAGAGAGAGAGAGAGAGAGGAGAGAACTCTTTTTAATGTGGATAAAATCATCTTTAAAGGCAAATAATTGTAGGTATTATTGCAGGTACAAAGGGTGGGTTGGTGGGACTTTTACTGTTCTTATCTGATAGCTGTAGTAATTTGTGATAATGAATTGAAATGAAATGTCATACCGAGTAATTATAGCTAAGTTTATACGTGTAGTGATAGAGAAAATACAAGGAGTATTATTAATGTTCATCACTTTTGCATTTGCCCCAAAAGAATGAAGTATTTAAGTCATTGCTATGTTAACTTTGGATTTACATATTTTTTTTAGATCACAATTTCTTTAGGGATTGTTTTTATATGCTTGGAAAGGATATATATTTTAGACATCTGGTTAAGAAAGAAAATGCAAAAAGAGTTGTTTCTATTCAATATAATGTTTGTATCATGCTGAGTTGATTTCTTTAGAAAAATGTGCTGTGTGTTTGGGTGGTCTTTTCCATGCACACTCTCTTGTCAAGTACTATGCCTGTAACTGCAGTCCCAGCTGGGTAGACATGAATGCTAAACTACACTACCTGACCTTTCACTTTGTGGTCAAATCTGTGCATCTAGTCCTCATTTTTCCTTTCTTCAGCTTCTTTGGAGTCCCAACTGACTACCTAGAGTTACTTCCATTCATTCCGTTATATAATAAAGAACATGGCTATTCTTTATCCTCTTGGGAGGGAGCTCTAAATCCTTGAATTTCTCATCATCCTAGTATCTTTGTTATTTACGGTAGTCATAGTGGCCTATACTAGAGTTTATGCTAATGAGATAACTCATGAAAACCTCAAATTGTTTATGTTAATGGGATGAGTCAGGATGGGGATTGGCCAAGTCAGAAAGATCATTCCGGTGATTAGAGGGTTGAGGTTTTAAGCCATGTGGTACCAGCCTGAGAAACGGGCTGGAGATTGAATTAAACTTTGTGACAGATGATTCAACCAATCATGCCTATATAATGAAAACTTTGTATAAATAAAACTCATAAAAAAACTCTGTCTAATGAAGTTCACAACAGGCTTTTGGTTGGTGATATACAGATGTGCCAGGAGGATGATCCATTCTCAAGATGTAGAAACTTCATGTGTGGAATCTTAGCTCTCACTCTGTGTCTTTATTTATTTAGCTGGTCCTTATTTTTACCTTTTATAACAAAACTGAAATATAAGTGTAGTGCTTTTTTGAATTCTTGAAGTTGTTCTATTGAATTCTAAATATGAAGGGTGTACCCTTAACATAACTTTGACCTAAGCTAAAGTTTGACTTGTTAGTGTCAGGAATTGCATTGCATACTCTTTACCCTCTAAAGCATAATCATTCTTTCCTAAAACCAACCATCTTATTTGCTGAACTTCCAATTTCTCCTTTCTATGTAAACTTCTCAGGCAAATCTCTTAGTTGATGTCCATGATCATGTGTGTAACCATTTTGCCTGTACTGTTTCAATACTGTTTCAACTGGTTTCTCTTCATTGAATCTATTCTGTATTTCTGAGTCGAATTAATCTCTTACCCTCCCTGCATACTCAACAAGTCTTTCAGAGATGTCTGTTTATAGTCCACAATAATATCTCTGAAGTAGTAGATACTCATTTATTTGTTAAATAAACGTCTTCCTGACAACCAAATTCCATATCTCTGAGGAACTCCCACAAGTTGGCCCCACACAACTCTTCAACCCTGTGTCATCTTACTAACATATATATTTTGCTACAAACCAATTATTTTACTCATCATCAGCTGCAGCATTATTACCAACAAACAATAAGAATCCATCCCTATTCCACAGAACAAATTGTGCATTTCTAAAATTCTTTTTCTGCTTTGCTTGCCTGTACTCCGATTTTCTGTGAGTCATTTTGGACTTCCCATTTTCTTAAAAATTCTCTCACCTGAGTTTTTGTAGCACATATCATATGCATATTATATGTGATGCATACATTCTCATTTAACTCCTAGAGTCTAAACCACCTTGAATTTTAATCTACTTTTTATTCTTCCAGGTCCTTTTGAGAACTCTACCATGGACTTTTTAAGACAGGCAAATAAAAATTTTAGGATCTCAAGGACTAACATATGTAAAAGGTGCATAAACATTTCAGTTTTGCTGTAGGTTTTCTTTTATTCTATCTAATTAGCAAGAGCTCTAAAAAATGAAGGTGATAAAAACACTGTAACTACTAATTCTGAAGGGGTTCTAATCAATCAGATAAGTTAAATGTCTTTAAAATTTTAACCATTATCCTGTTTATTGCCACAATGATAACAAATTTTTAATACCGATATTAATATACTAGTCATGTGTGATTTTTTTCACTTAATTGTCCTAATCCAAACTTTTCCCATTTATGTTTCCAAAGACAAGTATTTCCACCATAGAAACAAGAAAAAACACACATTTCAGGATAATGGGGTGGCCTTCACTATTTCCAAGCAGGGAAGGAGTTGTGTCCCAAATATTATTTGAGAAATATGACACTGCCTGGCAGCTTTGTAAATCATTACTTTGACATATACTAATATGCTCATAAGTAATTGAAGACTGACTATTGGCATTAAGTTTATCATTTTGTGGCAAAGAAGAAAAATAGGACACTGGTCTCACTGACAAAGAAGGACATACAATTCAATAATTACTTAATAGACACATACCTTGGGCAAAAATGTCCTTTATAAAAGAAAAAAAAAACTTTTCTAATGATCCAATCCTGGAGATAGCTGCAGGGAAATTACTTAAGTCTTTTGGGCAAATAGTTCTGGGGCTTTACATCTACATTTGTTTTAAAGATGTTTATATGGTCTGGACCTGACCAATCAATAATAATACTGAAAGAGTATAATGTTATAAAGCTGAATTTTAAAGTGCAGAGCGTGTAAACTGTGAATAGAGACAAATGTGTTTGAAAATAAAGATGAAGTGAATAGCGAAAATTTACTTCTCTGAAAAGCTTTATCTGATAAATTCCAAATTTCCTTCTGAGAGACCACATTATTTTTACTTACTGTCAATGGAAATACATTTTTACAGATCTCGCTTTGTCAAATATAATCTTGCAGTTGTTCTATATTCCTACACCTGAGTTAGTGGTTTCTCTCAAATAGTATTTTCAATCATTTACAGGTTTGTGAGTCAATACCTATTTTAAAATGCTCAGTTGAAAACTTTTAAATTAACTCCTATACACTCAAAGGGATTGCAAAACTATAAAAGGACACAGTGACTGTAAATGTAATGATTTTTATTTCCTTACTCCTGCCTCTTATATTAGTTATTATATTGAATTTGTAAGAAATCAGAATAATAGAATTGTAGACATGTACATATTTTAAACACTATTTATTTAAAAAATTTACAGGTTTATGATAGGTTTTCACTGAAGACCACAGGTGAATCAAAGTTGACTTCTGTTTGAGCCAATGAACACGTTTTGCAGGTGAAGTTAAAAACAGGTGAATGATTGCATTTTTGGTGAAGACCCCACTCCAATGCTTTCCATGGTTCCAGTGTCTTCCGTGGTGAGCAGGATTGCTTTTTGGAGGAAAGTATCTGAAACCAAATGAGATGTACATAGATTGAGAATGGCTTCCCGGAAAATTTCTCACATAAAATGAAGGCTATATTAGTACAACAGTGTGGATGTCCTGATGCCTGGACTGAGGAAACCACAGGGTAGCTGCAAATGGAGTGAGGTTTCTCTCTCTTAAGATGCTAAGTGCCCAGGCAAAAGAGGCAAGAGTGGTGAGCAGGGAATAGATTTTATCCTGTCGCCAAGAGAGACAAGCTTAAGCTCAAATATAGGGCATGCAAACTGTCCCAAAGATGAAATTGTAAGAGTTTGGTACACATTTCTAGGGCTGAGTTGAGTGGTTAACCCTCGTGTGAGGATTCTGCATACAATTCCCATTTCTCTCTTGATTCTGTGGCTTTTGAGATTCATTAGGGAGAGAAAGGCTTGCTTTGGAAACAAATGGTTTTAAAACTCAGGTTGGGATTCTAAAGTTACATCTCTCCCTTTCATTTATGAACATTTGTCAATTTCCAAGGAAGTTTAATTTTGATCCATGTTTTGGAAGAGGGAAGAAAAATCATAAGGAGCTAAAGGAAAAGCAGCATATTACCTACAAGAGATATATCATTGTTAGCATCAGACATATCTTACTTAAGCCAGGTGTGGTGGCATGTTCCTTTAATCCTGGTGACTCTGGAGGCTGAGGCAAGAGGACTACAGATTCAAAGACAGCCTGGGCAAATTAGTGAGACCCTGTCTTGAAATAAAATAATACAAAGAACTAGCAAAGTGGCTCAATGATAAAGCACACCTGAGTCCAATCCCTAGTACCAAACAAAACAATTTTAAAAAAAAGGAAAGAAAGGGGGAAAAAAGAAATACCTACTTAATTGAGGAAATGTCATTCATTCAGTAATCATTTTATGAACATTTCCTATACGCCAAAACAATGTTAGGTATTAGAGTGACAAGGACAAATAGGTCTAGTTTCTGTCTCAAAAAACCTTACATTCTAATAGGAGTCATGGACAAATAAGCAAAAATAATAATACAGTATGTTACATTCTCTACTGTGTTTGCTGGAAGTACTATGAGAAAATTTCTTGGAAAACTGGAAGAGCAAGGAAGAAGGATCAGAAAATATTTTCAAAAAAGTAGTATATAAGTCTAAATATCATATATATGTATACACACACACATATATACGATTTTAAGTTTGAATGTATAAATGGCTATGTGTTGAATTATGACAGGTATTCAAAGGTAAGTTAGTACTAGGTTTGAAAGATCAAATGGAAATTCTAGTTTCATGGGGAGATGGTTTAAATTTTTAAGCTAGGAGCAACAATACAGCAGATATTCTTTTTAGGTTTTCTGTCAGCCATGCAATTAGGAGAAAGGGGTGGTAAATTAGTAGTTTGTTTTGTTCAATAACTAAAGCGTATGGCAATGGGGAATCTAGGAGGGTGATCTTGGGAAAAGCTCAGTGGGTCACAATGTGAATCTTGATTCAAAGTTTGTCTCAAATGATTTTTCCTCAGAATGGTCTTTTGAATGAAAGTAGAAAAGAAGGCCCTAACAATCACAAGAGCACCCAATACGATTACTGGTTCAGACTATGTATGAAACTCTCTTGAGGTGGAAATATAGTTGTGAAAGTGACATAGAAATAGAAGAAGGTAAAAGCTGATTCTCAGATGAAGGTATTAGTGTTTACCTACATGCCCAGGTATTTCATGCTGCTGCTGTTTTAATCAGTATTATTCAAGTTCTAAAAGAAGACAGGAATGACTATGAGAAAGAACCGGCCTCATATGTGAGCACAGTCAATATAAATTTGTACCATTTTAATACCAAATAGTCTTTAGAGGAAAGTGACATGTAGCATGTAGAACTGTCCTGGTCATGAGGCAAAGAAGAAAGAAAACAATGATTAAATTGCCTTCCAGGCATTGTGCTAGGCACTTTATTAGAATAAAAATACTTCTTGAATTAGAATGTGCACATATCATAATTTCTCATTTTAGTTGAGAGGATTAACAGAATGACATCAGTTCATCCTAACAATAAAGCCATAACATAAGCAATTTTGAAAAATAATTTCAAATTCACAAAGTCAAAGTTCAGATAAAATTAAAAACTTATAGGGAGTTGGCTGTAAATAGAATATTTTTGAGTGTTTATATTTTCTACCTTTGATAAATGTAGCTCTGCTAATGCGTATGCTTTAGGTTCAGTCCTATGGAGATTGTCACTTTTGATCTCCTTGATCTCTACTTTCCTGACAGGGACATTTGAACATTTTTCTCAAGGATAAATCACCTCAAATTTATCACTGCCAAAGAAAATTAACAAAGCCGATATCTTGTAGATCTCAGGTCACAATAATTGTCTCCATACTCGGAGGGCAGTGTGCAATTACACAAATATAAATGAAAACCAATATTCTCCTTCCTTAAACATCCTAATTTATCTCTCAGTTATCTTTTCTGAAGTATTCATGACTTGAGTTAAAAAAAAAAAGCAGTAACGGCCTACTTATACCAAAATAAATTACCCTTTGATATCCAGTACAGCAACCTAGCATTTGAGAAAAACAGAACTTCACAATAGCTTAATATATTCAGAATTTGACAAAGTATGACCTATTTACTGAAGCAGAAAATGCACCACAGGTTTTTCAACATTTCTTTCTTTCTTTTTTTTTAATTCTAAAAGCAGATAAATCATATTTACCAATGAAAGAAAAGAACTGCTTTTAGACTTACTTATCCAGGGAAAAATAGGAAGAGAAATAGAGGGGGGAAGACACAGAAATTTTGACTCAGAAATTTACTCCTAAGATATAAAATGTGGTGGATTTTAAAAGATTTCCTGATAATGTCAAAATATGAGAAACTTTTGATGAACTTATATAAAGGAAAATAGTAATTACAGCAGATCTGTTTTATATACTATGGGGCAGTTTATGGAAGCCACATGTTCATGTTGCCATTTTTAATAGAAGACATATTTTTTTGTCAGAATTTTCAATATGCTTGAAAAAGGAATATCATATAAAACCCGTGCTCTGGCTTAGACATTCTCCTGAGTGCTCATCTGTATGGTGGCACTTTTACACATAGCGATTTAATTTTCTCTAGAGTAAGTACAAGAAAGAGGGGAAAAAACCCCTGGCAAATATGGGCAATTCATTATAAAAATAAGTATATAATAAAACAACAATAGCCAGGCACAGTGGTACACTCCTGTAATCGGAGTGGCTTGGGACAGGGATGAAGGAGAATTGCAAGTTCAAAGCCAGCCTTAGCAACTTATTGAGGACCTAAGCTACATATCAAAACCCTGTCTTAAAATGAAATATAAAAAGGGCTGGGGATGTGGCTCAGTGATTAAGCATCCCAGGGATCAATCCCTGGTGCCAAACAAACAATAAAACAATATATTGCATATTTCAGAAAGGTAGAATAAAGTATTTTGAGTTTTCATCAAGAAGCAATGATAGACCAGGCATGGTGGCACCCGCCAAAATCCTAGCAGTCGTGAGGTTGACACAGGAGGATCACAAGTTCAAAGCCAGCCTCAGCAATGGCAAGAATATGAGCAGAATATCCAAGAATTATGGGATAGCATCAAAAGATCAAATCTAAGAGTTATTGGGATAGAGGAAGGCATAGAGTTTCAAACCATAGGAATGCACAATCTCTTCATTGAGATAATATCAGAAAATTTCCCAAGCATGAAGAATGAATTGGAAAACCAAATATAAGAGGCTTACAGGACACCAAATGTACAAAATTACAACAAATCTACACTAAGGCACATTTTAATGAAAACGCCTAGCAAACAGAATAAAGATAGAATCTTAAAAGCTATAAGAGAGAGGAATCAGATCACATATAGGAGGAGACCAATTTGTATCTCAGCAGATTTTTCAACCCAGACCCTCAAAGCCAGGAGATCATGAAACAACATATACCAAGCTCTGAAAGAAAGTGGATGCCAACCAAGAATCTTATATCCAGCAAAACTAAGCTTTAAATTTGATGATGAAATAAATACCTTCCATAATAAACAAAAGTTAAAAGAACTTACAACTAGAAAGCCTGAAGTACAGAACATCCTCAGCCAAATATTCCACAAAGAGGAAATGAAAAACAATGATGAAAATCAGCAGAGGGAGGAATTACACTAAAGGGAAATCTAATCAGAGGAGAAACTAAGTCATGTTAAATACGCAAAATAAAAAAAAAATGGCTGGGAATACAAATGATGTATCAATAATAACCCTGAATGTTAATGGCCTAAACTCACTGATCAAAAGACATAGATTAACAGATTGGATTAAAAAAAAAAAAAGACCCAACAATACGCTGCCTCCAAGAGACACATTTCATAGAAAAAGACATTCACAGATTGAAGGTGAAGGGTTGGGAAAAATCATACCACTCACATGGACTGCAGAAGCAAGCAGAGGTTTCCATCTTCATATCAAATAAAGTAGACTTCAAACTAAAGTCAATCAAAAAGGATAAAGGATGTTACATACTTCTCAAGGGAACCATACACCAACAAGACTTAACAATTATATATGCCCCAAACAACTGAGCAGCTATCTTCTTCAAACAAATTCTTCTCAAGTTCAAGAGTCAAACAGACCACAACACAATAATTTTGGGTGATTTTAACATACCTCTTTCATCACTAGATAGATCTTCCAAACAAATGCTGAACAAAGAAACTATAGAACTTAATAATATAATCAATAACTTAGACTTAACTGACATATATAGAATATTCAAACCTTCAATGAGAGAATATACTTTCTTCTCAGCAGCACATGGACCCTTCTCTAAAACGGACCACATAATATGCCACAAAGCAACTCTTAGCAAATATAAAAAGTAGAGATACTACCCTGCATTCTATCATATCATAATGGAATGAAATTAGAAATCAATTATAAAATAAGAAATAAAATCCACTCTAATACCTGGAGACTAAATAATATACCGAATGAACAATCGGTTACAAAAGACATCAAGGAGGAGATTAAAAAGTTCTTAGAGGTGAATGAGAACACAGGTACAACATATTGAAATTTCTGGGACACTATGAAAGTAGTTTTAAGAGGAAAGTTCTTTGCGTGGAGTTCATTCCTTAAAAGAAGAAAAAGTCAACAAACAAATGAATTAACACTACATCTCAAAGCCCTAGAAAAAGAAGAACAAATCAACACCAAAAGCAGCAGAAGACAGGAAATAATTAAAATCAGAGCTGAAACCAATGAAATTGAAATAAAAGAAACAATTGAAAAAATGGACAGAACAAAAAGTTTGTTCTTTGAAAAAATAAATAAAATTGACAGATGCTTATCCATGCTAAAGAAGAGAAGGAGGGAGAAAACTCAAACCAATACACACATGATGAAAAAGGATATATCACAACAGACACTAAAGAAATATATAAGATAATTAGAAATTATTTTGAAAACCTGTACTCCAATAAAATAGAAAATATTGAAGGCATCAACAAATTTCTAGAGTTATATAATTTGTCTAAATTGAATCAGGATGATATAGACAATTTAAACAGATCAATTTCAAGTGACAAAATAGCAGACACCATCAAAAGTCTACCGACCAAGAAAAGCCCAGGACCTGATGGATACATAACCGAGTTCTACAAGACCTTTAAAGAAGAGCTAATACCAATACTCTCCAATTTATTTCAGGAACTGGAAAAAGAGGCAGCACTTCCAAATGCATTCTATGAGGCTAATATCTCTGATTTCAAAACCAGGCAAAGACACATCAAAAAAAGAAAACTTCAGACAAATATCTCTAATGAACATAGATGCAAAAATTCTCAATAAAATGCTGGCAAATCGAATACAAAAACATATCAAAATGATCGTGCACCATGATCAAGTGGAATTCATCCCAGGGATGTAAGGTTGGTTCAGCATATGGAAATCAATAAATGTAATTCATCACATCAATAGACTTAAAGAATCATATGATCATCTCAATAGATGCAGAAAAAGCATTTGACAAAATACAGCACTTTTTAATGTTCAAAACACTAGAAAAACTTGGGATAACAGAAACATATCTCAACATCATAAAGGCTATCTATCTATGCTAAGCCCCAGGCCAACATCATTCTAAATGGAGAAAAATTAAAGGCATTCCCTCTATAAACTGGAACAAGACAGGGATGCCCTCTTTCACCACTTCAATTCAACATAATTCTTAAACACTGGCCAGAGCAATTAGACAGATGTAAGAAATTAAAGGGATACACATAGGAAAAGAAGAACTCAAATTGCCACTATTTGCTGATAATATGATTCTATACCTGGAAGACCCTAAAAGTTCCACCAGAAAACTCCTAGAACTAGTAAATGAATTCATCAAAGTAGCAGTATATAAAATCAACACCCATAAATCAAAGGCATTTCCATATATCAGTGACAAATCCTCAGAAATGGAAATGAGAAAAACTACCTCATTTTCAATAGCCTCAAATAAAATAAAATAAAATACTTGGGAATCAACTTAAGAAAAGAGGTGAAACATCTATATAATGAAAATTAAAGAACCCTAAAGACAGAAATCAAAGAAGACCTTAGAAGATGGAAAGATCTACCTTGCTCTTGGTTAGAATTAGAATAATTCTGCTCTAGGCAGAATTAATATTATCAAATAACCATACTTCCAAAAGAAATATACAGATTCAATGCATTCTAATTAAAATTCCAATGACATTTCTCATAGAAATAGAAAAATCAATCATGAAATTCATCTGGAAAAATAAGAGACCCAGAATAGCTAAGGTAATCCTTAGCCAGAAGAGTGAAGCAGGAGACATCACTATACCAGACAGACCTTAAACTATACTACAGAGCAATAGTAACAAAAAGAGCATGGTATTGGCACCAAAACAGACTGGTAGACTAATGGTACAGAATAGAGGACACAGAGACTAACTCACAAAACTACAATTATATTAGACAAAGGTGCCAAGAACATACATTGGAGAAAAGACAGCCTCTTCAACAAATGATGCTGGGAAAACTGGAAATCCATATGCAACAAAATGAAATTAAACCCCTATCTCTCACCATGCACAAAACAAAACTCAAAATGGATCAAGGATTTAGGAATAAACCAGAGACCCTTTGACTAATAAAAGAAAAAGTAGGCCCTAATCTCTCTCCATCATTGGGATTAGGCCCCAACTTCCTTAATAAGACTCCTTTGGTGCAAGAATTAAAATCAAGAATCCATAAATGGGTTGGACTCAAATTAAAAAGTTTCTTCTCAGCAAAAGAAATAATCTGTGAGGCGAATAGAAAGCCTACCTCTTAGGAGCAAATTTTTACCCCTCGCACATCAGATAGAGCACTAATCTCTAGGGTATATAAAGAACTCAAAAAGCTAAACACCAAAAAAAAAAAAAAAAAAAAAAAACAACAACAAATAACCCAATCAATAAATGGGCCAAGGACCTGAACAGACACTTCTCAGAAGATGATGTACAATCAATCTACAAATATATGAAAAAATGTTAATCATCACTAGCAATTAGAGAAATTCAAATCAAAACCACTCTAAGATTCCATCTCACTCCAGTCAGAATGGCAGTTATTATGAAGATAAACAACAATAAGTGTTGGCGAGGATGTGGGGAAAAAGGTACACTTATACACTGCTGGTGGGACTGCAAATTGGTGCAGCCAATATGGAAAGCAGTATGGAGATTTCTTGGAAAATTAAGAATGGAACAACCATTTAACCCAGCTATCCCTCTCCTCGGTCTATACCCAGAAGGCTTAAAAACAGCATACTACAGGGACACAGCCACATCAATGTTTATAGAAGCACAATTCACAATAGCTAAACTGTGGAACCAATCTAGATCCCCTTCAATAGATGAATGAATAAAAAAATGTGGCATATTTACACAATGGAATACTACTCAGCAATAAAAGACAGAATAAAATCATGGCATTTGCAGGTAAATGAATGGAGTTAGAGAGGATAATGCTAAGTGAAGTTAGCCAATGCCCCCCCCCCCCCCAAAAAAAAATGTCAAATGTTTTCTTTGATATAAGGAGGCTTTTTAATAGTGGGATAGGGAGAGGGAGTGTGGGAGGAATAGAGGAATTCTAGTTAAGGCAGAAGGTTTGGAGGGGAACAGAGGGGGCATGGGGTAATTAATGATGGTGGAATGTGATGATCATTACTATTCAAAGTACATGTATGAAGACACAAATTGGTGTGCATATACTATGTATACAACCAGAGATATAAAAAATTGTGCTCTATATAGGTAATAAGAATTAAAAAAAATAAAATAGACCAATATTTTCACTATGTTTAAATTTTCCTAAAGTTCTTCCATAAAAGGACTTTAATGAAAGAAAACTCATTTATATCATTTAACAATTTTGCAAAGTACCAAAATAGCATATTATTGTAATTAATATAATTAATCTTAAAAAATTCCATATGGTGACCATTATACTGATAAAGTAGAATAATGACTACAAGATTTAATTGTTCAATCACATTTTTATATTTTATACCCCTCCATGCTTTAAGTCAAATTGGGACTGAAATTGAGTTTTCTAATAATCTAATTGTTTTTTCATTTAATTTAGTTCAATATACATTTAAAATTATATAGAAGCATTAAAAACGTTTTTCAAATGAAATTCCTGTATTCATCACCTATCCCTCCCAATAGCAGGGATTAGATGTGGCTAAAATGACTTGTGTCCATAATGCTGCAGATCAAATGAAGGGGGAAAAATGGTAATAGCTTTTGGGACCCTCAAAACCCACTTCCAGTAGAAAGCCACAAGGGCAAAAATGATCAATAATAGTAGCTATTTGGTTTCATTCATTTCTTTTAATGAACACAGTCACAGCTCACTAAAAGCATTCTTGCAGGACTGGGATGGATTTCAATTCTCTGGTGACTGACAAAAATAGAGCCTTTGATAAAACCTGGAGGTGGGTGCATTGTTCTCTCCTGTCTTTTCCCTGCCCTCTTCTTTAGACCTTGGTGCTGTTTAACTCAGAAACATATGGCATTTTGGTACAGACTGACAAGTAGTTGATCTGCAACTAATGGCTAAATTCTACACATTGCTCTTGATATCATTTATTTTTAGAAAGCATCCAAATACTGTGGATAGTTTTCAACTATGTAAAATCTGGTAAACTTAAGCATAAAGGACTCAAACAAAACAAAACAGGGTCCTGAGCTGGTTTAATCATTTTATTAATATTCAATAGGATCATTTTCATTTCTATAGGCATTGCCCTAGTTTAAGTAAGCATTAATTTGTATCTAATAAAGTGTCACTAATACTGTGGATGCTTAAAAATTGTTTTTGATAAAAGAACAGCATCTAGATTATTATAGCAGCCTCTTATCTCACTTATTTGAGTTTTCAGTTATTACCTATTTTATATCTAACTGCTAGAAAAACTTTTGATTTTCTACCATTTTTAATTTCTTGCTTATGAAACTAGAGTTTTTAATTTAACAAAATCAAAATTTCTATGCCTGTAGTTAATTTTTTTCCCTACCAGTGTCCCTAGGTTCTCAGTTTTTACTCTCTAGATGATATTTTATTACTTCATTTATTCTGTATCTTTCAAAAAGTGCATTTCAATGGTATGATGTCTACAAAATTCAGTCATAATCTCCAAATGCAAGTTTTCAAAATTTCCAAAATAAACATACTAGCTCATTTAAAACAGAATAAAAGCCTTCCATAATTCAAAAATGTTTCTATCTTGTATGTAAGTCAGTGGTAACTTAGGCAAGAATGGAAGAAGAAGTGGGAATAAAGGGAACGTGACTATTACCTGAGCCTCTCTCTTTGAGACTTGTTTCTTTTTAATACCTATTTAAATATGTTACTCTACACAGAGAGGTTTTAGTGTTCAAAGGCATAGCAAGTCTTTTCAGAGCAAATTAACAGTAGAGTTATTGACCATGAGTAAATTTACTTTACTGCATGTTTTAGTCCTTTAAACGGAGGTTCTCAGGCGTTCTAGAGTGGCTATATATCACATAAATGGAATTATGTTCTGCCCTAATATTTATAACAGCAAATGGGGAAATGCAGTTATAAACTTAGATTAAAACTCTTAGAAGTAAATGGGAGAGATAATGAGACTTCCAAATGTCTTCTTCTGTGTGACAACCCTAAAATGTGGATAAATTTTAATTTTAGAACTCTTCATTCAGCAGGTAAGTAGTGAACCCCTTTTCTATCTAAGAGCTTAGAATTTAAATTGAATATTACCTTTAACAAGATTATTCAAAAGTCTGGATTCATCTTGTCTCTATCACTGGAGTGTTATTATTTGGAATAAAACCATCTTTGGCCTTACCATTACACTTTCCACTTGCTGGAGTACTAGAGAATCTGGGCACATCTGCCAATCAGCTCTATCAAGAAGTGTTCACTCTGAGAAAACAATGCCAACAACAATTTATGACATCAAACATAGAAGCAAATTACAGAATAGAATTCCTTACTTGTTCTTCCCCTTCTCTGACTTCATTCTGAGACACACATAGCCCCAGATATAAACTTCTGCCAAAGTTTGTCCTCAACTGAATCCTATATCTCAATGGACTTATTCTTATTGATCAATCATTCTATCCAGATATACCACATTAACATTTCTAAAATGATGCTTTATACATTTTCCTTATGTGTTCAAATGACATGTCTACGAAACTAAAAAAAAAAGTACTCCTTGTTTTATATTCAAAGACTTCAATAATTTGATTGCTTTTTACAGTATCAGGCAATTTTTTAAAACTAACCACCTCCCAAACATTAAGTTCTATATATGACTCGTGACCATACTTTATATCTACCCACTGCCTTCCCATCTTAAGTTTAGTCACTTTTTCATTATATTCTTTCCTCCCAAATGCTTTTCTCTTCTCCACTTAGTCACATCAGCCCCCACACCTCTATTAACTGTCCTTGATTTCCTCACCTGGAAGTTGTCTTCATTAGCAAAGTGCATACAGCACTTTCCATCTAATCCAGTGGTTCAAAACAGCAGGCAATTTGTACTAAGTCCTCAGGGAACATTTAGAAATATCTGGAGACATTTTTGGTTCTCAGAATTGAGGAGGTGATGTCTCTCTACCATTAAGAAGTTTCAAGGAACAGCTGATTGAAAATGTCTATAGTATTGCTGCTGAGGATCTTTAAACTAATCCCTTTCTTTATTTCAATCCTGCCCATAATTTTACTTCTATACATATGTGTTGGATCATATATATTAGAATACAAGCCTCTGGAATACTACCACTACATCTTGTGTACAATTTTACTCTCTCTAAAACCTAGCACAAATTCTGGCATATGTGGGCACCCAATAACATGAAAAGGTCTATAATTATGTAGAATACCATGTCCAGTAATTATTAAAGAATGAACATACAGAAAGAAGATAATTACCAATAAAGCAACTAAGTTCAATGTATGCTTTCTTTAATGACTTTGTTGATTTAATTCTGATGTGAGAATATTTTAATAATGAAACTCAATTAGCATTATTCTAGTAAAGAAAATTTTGGGGCTAATATATATTTACAACTGGTAGGAAACATACATATTATAAACATCACTGCATTTTCATAAGAGATGAAAATTTAGAGTTTGAGGTTTGCATAACTAGTATCCCTATCTTCACTAGAGTCATCTCCCAGCTCTCATATGTTGAATTTATTGAGTTGTTGTTTTCTTTACTGTGTTACATTCATTCTTCTTGCTTTATGAAGTTTTCCTCAGCTGCTATGTAATAGGTGTTGGTTAAATCAGTTCCAATTTGTTTTCCTCTAAATGGAGAATCTTGGCTGTTGGGCAAAATAAAACATCAAATTATCTTGCCAATTTGCTATAAATATTTGAAAATGATGCTATTGGAGTACATCAACAGTTTTTAAAGTTCCCTTATGAAATGAGCTGATGTATTTTGCTTGCTAATGAAATATCTAGGTTTACATAATGAACAAGTCTCCCATATAAGGAAAAATGGATGGAGCTAGTTATTTTCGGTTCTAGAGGACAGTGTTCATGCTATTTAGCCTGTCATTTAATATCCTCACAAACCTGTCCCCTACTTATCTTTTAGGCATATCCTTTGCAAATATTCTTCTTTCACTGAATTATTTTAATAATCCCTTAAAAATATCTCTTTTCTCACCACTCAGATTTATGGCTCCTCCTCCCTCAAGTTTTTTAATCATAAAATGAACTTCCTCTTTAATCCCCTCCCAAACTTCTTGAACTGCTGGTCATTCTAACACATCTATCTCACTGGCTGACTTTCACAACAAAGACTGACCTCATCTTTTTTTTTTTTTTTTAATTGGTTGTTCAAAACATTACAAAGCTCATGACATATCATCTTTCATACATTTGATTCAAGTGGGTTATGAACTCCCATTTTTACCCCAAATACAAATTGCAGAATCACATGGGTTACACATCCACATTTTTACATAATGCCATATTAGTGACTGTTGTATTCTGCTATCTTTCCTATCCCCTACTATCCCCCCTCCCCTCCCCTCCCATCTTCCCTCTCTACCCCATCTGCTGTTGTTCAATTCTCTCCCTTGTTTTTTCCCCCCTTTCCCCTCACAACCTCTTATATGTAATTTTGTGTAACATTGAGGGTCTCCTTCCATTTCCATACAATTTCCCTTCTCTCTCCTTTTCCCTCCCACCACTCATCTCTGTTTAATGTTAATCTTTTCCTCATGCTCTTCCTCCCTGCTCTGTTCTTAGTTGCCCTCCTTATATCAAAGAAGACATTTGGTATTTGTTTTTTAAGGATTGGATAGCTTCACTTAGCATAATCTGCTCTAATGCCATCCATTTCCCTGCAAATTCCATGATTTTGTCATTTTTTAGTGCTGCGTAATACTCCATTGTGTATAAATGCCACATTTTTTTTTATCCATTCATCTATTGAAGGGCATCTAGGTTGGTTCCACAGTCTAGCTATTGTGAATTGTGCTGCTATGTTCATTGATGTGGTAGTATCCCTATAGTACGCTCTTTTAAGATCCTCAGGGAACAGTCCGAGAAGGGTCAAATGGTGGTTCCATTCCCAGCTTTCCCAGGAATCTCCATACTGCTTTCCAAATTGGCAGCACCAATTTGCAGTCCCACCAGCAATGTACAAGTGTACCCTTTTCCCCACATCCTCGCCAGCACTTATTGTTGTTTGACTTCATAATGGCTGCCAATCTTACTGGAGTGAGATGGTATCTTAGGGTGGTTTTGATTTGCATTTCTCTGACTGCTAGAGATGGTAAGCATTTTTTCATGTACTTGTTGATTGATTGTATGTCCTCCTCTGAGAAGTGTCTGTTCAGGTCCTTGGCTCATTTGTTGATTGGGTTATTTGTTATCTTATTGTTTAATTTTTTGAGTTCTTTGTATACTCTGGATATTAGGGCTCTATCTGAAGTGTGAGGAGTAAAAATTTGTTCCCATGATGTAGGCTCCCTATTTACCTCTCTTATTGTTTCTCTTGCTGAGAAAAAACTTTTTAGTTTAAGTAAGTCCCATTTGTTTATTCTTGTTATTAACTCTTGGGCTATGGGCGTCCTATTAAGGAATTTGGAGCCTGACCCCACAATATGTAGATCGGAGCCAACTTTTCTTGTATCAGATGCTTTCTCTTCAGATTGTATAAATCTTTCGCCTTTTCTGACCTCATCTTCTAATGCATACATCTGCCTTTAAAACTATAGTATTAATACCACTTAAGTTATATTGCCACTATTTGTCACTATAGATGTACATTTTTAGTTTTCCTTTTCCTCCAGATTGTAAAGTCTTAGAGATAGAGACCATAAATTATAGTTATCTTTGAATCATACCTAGCACCTAGTACAATGTCCTATACATAGTAATTACTCAGGATGCAATAGCTGAATAATGTTGAGTGAGTTATAGGCTTTCTTAGATAAGCTCTTCTTTGTGACTCCTTTAGTTGATTCAAAGCCTCTTACCTTGGTTAATTCCATTAACATGCTCAAAATCACCAAACAAAAGAATAAAATCTAAGTTATATTATTGTGCCCAATGTGTCAAAATGGAAATAGAACCTTCAGAGAAGTCTTCTACTCTCCCTCCTCCTCCTCCTTTTTTTTTTTTTTTTTTAAACCAGGGATTGAACTCAGGGACACTAAACCACTGAGCCACATCCCCAGCCCTTTTTATTTTGAGACAGGGTCTCACTAAATTGCTTAAGGCCTGACTACATTGCTGAGGCTGGCCTGCAACTTGTGATCCTCCTGCCTTAGTCTCCTAAATCGCTGGGATTCCAGGTATGAACCACCATGCCCAGCCCATCTCCAGCATTCAATCATCATTATACCCTTCCTTCCATTGTCAGAGGTGTACCTCCATTTTCCTGTGGATCACTTTAATAACTTCTTTATTGGTCTTTTCACTTTGAATTTTTTTCTTTCAACATACACTATAGGACGTTTCCATTTTAGGCTTCCTAAAATATCGCACTCATCACACCACTCCTGCATTAAAAAATTTTCACTGGCTCAGCATTGCTCATAAAATACAGTCCATTCTAATTCCCTCAGTATTCCAGAGCTCTCAAATCTGTCCAGGGTCTACATTCTAATTGTGACTTCATTTAAGCACTGTAAATTAACTGAACCAATTGCACTTCCCTGAAAACACTCTACACTTTGGGGTCATTATTCTTTGATTTATGATATTCCTATTAATTAAACTGTCATTATCAAACATTTCGACTTGAGATATCCTCCAGTTCTTCCTTTCATTGTCCCTTAGTGTGAAGACTTTCCTGGCCTTGGTCAGAACTAGCCTTTGTGTGATTTTCTATAGTTCTTTATGGGTGTCTTTCTTGAATATTTTTCTAACTGGTGTTATAATGTGCTATGAGCTTCATTTCTCCAATCAACCATAAACTACTTGAGAAGATACCTTTTTGTTTCATCATTATAGCTCTGTTCTCTGGTACAGTGGTTTGTGCTTTGAATATATTTTGTAAATACTGTTTACAGTATTCTGACAGAATACTACAAGTTCTAAGCAAGGACAGTTTGAGATCCAGGCAAAGAAGTGCTTTCACAAATTAAAAAAAATATGATTTAAAAATTTCAATTTTGAAATAAATTATTATCATTTAATCAGTTCAAGTATATTCTTTGCATTGCCACCTTTAATCTCCTCAATTATGTAAGTTTATAGATGAGAAAACTGAGACTTGGAAATATTAGGTAACTTGTCCATACGTGGACTGAGATTCAAATTCATGCCCATTGGAAGATAACCCTCATCACTTATTTTGTTATTTAATGTGTCTGAGAAGTCCCAAAGTTTTGAGGACAAACCCGAAGGGACATGTCAAGATATCAAGAAATTCAGAACAGATGATATTCCCTTTCTCCTTCTCACTCCTAGAGGATCATTTATATACATATATGTATATATTTCTTCTGGGGATGAGAGAGAGCAATGTTTGCATGAAACATATGTGATATTTGCTATTCCATGATATATTCCTACTTCAAGAAAAAGTTTCTCTTTTGTTTGTTTTATGCAGTGAAATTATTTATGTATTTTTAGCTTGAATAGGTAGAAGTCAGAGCATTTACTTTCTTTTTTGCCTTTCCTTTATTACCTATCATATTTTACTCAAAGATTTCACACAAATTATTTGCTTGAATGCATTGAAATATATCCCTTTCACTGAATCCAACAAGAATAAATTTTAAATAAAAATTAGACATTGCGTCAATTTACCCAATATAGGCATGACAATTAGTCTATGTGCCTATTTCAACAATGCCAATATTTTTTAACATACATGTTCTAACTTGCTTATGTAACTACTCTTAAACCCCATTTCTAACTCTCATAAGAAAATAAACTCCATTACTTGATAGACTCATTTCCTACTTGCTCCAAATAATTTTGGTTAATTAGAGAAAAATTTCCCCTTTGAACAAATGAATTAATCATAAGAATATTTAAGATGTAGTTCTTTAAAGCTAACACCAAAACTGTATTTTAAATTTTATTTGGAAAATGCATGGCTTCCCAACATGGCCACTTAAAACAACTTATTTGAATATGTAAATTATGATATGTGTGCTTGTATTCATATATATGTATGTATTTTCTGATATATATGCATATACACATGTTCTATTTCCCTAATTATAGATTATATCATAAACATTATATAGCTACTATGTTATGGGCTGATTTGAAAGTTAGGTTGGGTTGATCCCATTCTATTCAGACATCTTACCCTGCACAGAATTGGCCCCTCTTTCTGCATGAGTCCACTTACAAAGAAGCTGACACCCACTTGCACCCTGACCACAATGTCTTTAGACTATGGGATAGACATTAGCTTACTTCCTTACTTCCAAAAAGATGCCAATTCTGAGAATGTATTTATCACTGTGCTTGCCTCTCCCACCCCTCTCCTTTGTGATTTTTCTGTTTTTAAGTGATCCCACCCCCCACCCGCATTCAGTGTCTTGGACTGCAGAATTATCTGCTTTCTGTTCCCTTGGCCCTGGCCAGTATAAATCCTTTGTCTTTGCTTCAAAAAAGACCGGAATTTTATTTGAAATTTTGGAATAGTGTCTTAACAACTACATATCAGAAATTTAAAAAAACATTTTGAAAGAAAATTTCTTCTGGGGACGAGAGAGATAACAATGTTTGCATGAAAGATGTGTGATATTTGCTAGTCCATGGAGCTTTTGCATAGGTAGCTGAATAATCTCAGGATATTCAAGTTTAGTCATTTCAAAGTGTTTCCTAGACTTCTATCCCCAGAAGATGCTATTGTGTGCAGAAGTCAGTGAAGAAGGGATTGGTGATTAGATGCATTGGTAGCATGATAGCACATTAAAGGCTCAGAAACATCTGTAAGGAAAACATTTTCACTTTTTTTCCAACACCTTTTAAAATGGATCACCCTTGTATTCTTTACATAACCTTTACTAACACTCGTCTATCCAGTTTAGGTAGAACCATGATATTTAGGCTGATGATTGTGATGGTGATACAGTAGTATCCCTCATATTTTTTCCAATTAGCATTTTTTTTAGCCTTAAACAGTTCTGGTGTATTTATTCAGTTTATCATTTACAAGTTGTATACCTGGCATGTCTGAGTGTCATGTCAGCACCCTTGTTTGTAAATTCAGGATAACCTAATATATATTCATAAGGTTGTTGAAAAGATTAAGAATCAGTCCACACAGCATTCACCGTGATCACCTTATGGTGTGATCTCAGGCAATTCCCATAACTCAGGTAGAAAACATTAATATTTCCACACAGTGATAATCTTTGCTTGGGTAGTTTTGAGTTACAGGAATGTTATGTAAATGAGCAAACAATGCTGTGAGCATTTTTTTTTCCTACAATGAACAGCAAATAAGCTCCTGCAGCATTAAATGCCTTAAAACAGTTTGTGTCCAGAGCCTGTGGCTCTCAGATCCAGAGGAGTAAGAAGATCCCTCCAAGGCCATATTGCATAATATGTGTCTGTCCCTCTGAGGATCACTATGTTTTCCCTCCTGTATTGATTTTTTGTAAATATAACAAAAATATATGAAGTCCTTCTCACTCCTAGAGAATCATTTAATATGAATGTATGTATGTATGTATGTGTGTGTGTGTATATATATATATATACACACACACACACACACACACCAAATAGTTGGTTGGGGCTGTAGATTAGTGGCAGAGCGCTTGCCTAGTTGGCATGAAGCACTGGGTACAATCCTCAGCACCACATAAAAACAAACAAATAAAGTTAAGGCATTCTGTCCATCTACAACTACAGAAAAAAAAAATAAAACAAACAAACAAACAAACAGTTGCATGGAAATAATTCTGGGTGTGCAAAACAGAATAACACCTATGAGCTGGGTATGTAGCCTAGAGGTGGAATGTGTCCTTACCATGAAGCTCTGGGTTCAATCTCTAGCACCAAGTGGAAAAAGAAGAAAAAAAAAAAAGAATAGTGGGTAATTACAAAGAAATGCTATGATATATGTTCTCATTAAAGATGATTATTCTGGTTTCCTGAACTTAGAAAGTCATGACAAATATAACCTTTGTGATTTGGCCTTAGTGTATGTTAAAAAATGTCCCCAAATATTTTAGTATCCAGAACATCATCTTCACTTGTCAAAAAAACCATACTTCACTCCCTGTGCAACCAGAAGAGTTTGTTATAACGTTACTTGTGTTTTCTGTATCTAATTTTTTATTCTGCATTATAATTATACATAATAGTGGGATTTGTTAGTGTATATCATACATACACTATAACAATCTTTATAATTTGGTCTCTATCATTCCCCAGTATTTCCTCTTCCCAGTATTCATTTCTTTAACAGGAAATAATGGGTAAAAGATGAATACATATGCTTTGCATTTAAATATGCAATCTAACATTTTAACCTTTATTTTTATGATTCTAAGATTTAAAATTATTATGCAAGTATTCTATAAATGATAAATCATAATGAAAATATATTTACTGACAGCACAATAATAAGTTGATGTGTAGGATTTTTCATATTTAGATTTTATACTTGTTTTATATCTCAAATAAGGGATCAGCCTCAGTCAGTATTTTCACTAACAGATATCAATAAGTCAATTAGGCATAATGTTTATGTAAGGTAATCTGTAATTATCTACAATTATATGTAATTATAGATAATTACATAACTTTCATACAGAGCTCTAACATTTGTTAACCATTCATTTCTGCCATAGAAATGAATTCTATTGAGTTTTTAGTTGTGACCCAGGATTTTAAAATATTAATTCTAAGATGCACTTATTAAATTTTTAAAATTTTGAATCAGTATGTCTTCTAATCAATATTCAAAAATTTCTGACTATTTATCTTCTATACCCAAAAGATTTTTCACATAATATGTAACATATCTTACAACCAATTTTATGTCACAGTTAAATGATGTGGAAGGTATTGGGCTACTATGTGTCTGGAGCACTTTTGTGGATAGTAGTTTATATTACTCAATTAGCTTCCATGATCTTGTATACATCTCATTTGCTTGTTTTGCTATGAAGTATTTATGAATTGTTCTCACCTTACTCAATAAATGCTATGATTGAGGTAACAGATGTTCTAATATTAGTTTTTGTGAATTAGTTTTAATATTAGTTTTGTGAAAGGCAAAATTGTGAATTATGAACAAGTATCTTACTAAAAACAAGGAAGCAGTGACCTAAATTATAATACACTTGGACCAATCTTTTCTCCTTAAATAAAACTTTGAAGATAATAGCACTGAAATCACAAAATAAGAATTCTAATTAGGAACAACAACAACAACAAAATCTCAGAAGTAACTCAAATTCAGATATTATACAATTTGACCCTGAAGTTTTTTCTTCATTTTAAATTTCTTTTTAGGAAAACCAAACTAATATGATAATGTTGTAAGATAAACTTTAAACTAGCCATTGGTATTAAGCCATCCAGAATTTCTATGAAACTAGCTTCTATCCTAATTGCTTGAAATATATCATTATTAATCCATTATCTCTCCATATACTTTCTATTATACAATACACATGAGCCCAATGTTCCAGGGTTTTCATCAGAGTAAGAATATGCTCCAACTTCAGATGGAGAAAGAGGAATGGAAAATAATCATCATGATAACCATCCCCAATCACAGAGTCCTCTCAAAACATTATAACGATCCTTTACTATATCCATCCTGATATAGTCTTATTATCTATCGATGCATTCAGTCAGTCAGTTAGTCAGAAAATATTTATTCAGTCAGGTGTTGTCCTAACTAGATCTCTGGAACTTAGTGGTGAACACATGCTTTACCTTCAAGGAGATACTCAAAAAATAAACAAATACTGAAAAAATGTGGTAAAGCAATAACACTGAAGACCACAGGGGCAGAGAGAAGCAGTCAGGGAGCGTGGCTGGGGAAAGGAAGAGACTAGAGTGTGGCCTGAATGGTGGCATATGAGTAAGGAATTGACCTAGTGGTTATAATTGTATGTTTTTCCTTTTTACCAGATCCCCAATTTTTTAACTCTTCATATTCAGTCCTGGGAAATCCTGATTCCCACACTATTTCTGAAGTAATATCATCGGTTCCTACAGCCTTCATGCCACCTCTATGCTCATTGTCTCTGGAGAGACATCTCTAGGGCAGATTATTTTCTTAGAGCTCCTAAGGGGGTTGGAGAGATTTTTGAGCCTGGGCAAGATCAAAGATATGACCACAAGGTGGAGGAAATACACAGAACCTTTATCTGAGGGCTACTTTGACAGGTTGAGGCCAAGTCAGAGAGATCCAAAGGGCAATAGTGGTTTGGTCTTGGTGACTTTGGATTTATCTATTCTAGCAGATGTGGGGTAAAGTTTTGCAGGGTATGCAAAACAGGCAGACTTTAAATGGCTAAAAACATGCTTGTGTAGCCTATTTAAAAAATAAATAAATGCATGTGTAAAACTTTGATCTTTTTCCCCTGGTTGACTTTTGAGTTACTGAGTTTCAGCCTGCAGTGAAGAAATAGGGGCCCATGCACAGAGGCCATCTTTAGCTCATTTATATAACAGCTAGACATCAGTGTAATCAAATGCCTATTTAACATTTCCATTAGTTATCACAAAAGTATCATAAAATTAATCCGATCAAGATATAACTCTTGGTATTTCCCCAGTTTTCCTTTTCTGTAAGTAGAACTATCATCTAATGTTTGAGGTAGAAACTCAGGGGTCATCCATAGTTTCTTTCCAATCCAAACACCTCCAAAGCATTTCTCCTATCCAGTTCTCCAAGTCTAAATTATATGATTTTCTTACTTGGATTGCTCTGATATTCTATCAGGTTATGTTGTTTTACTCAGATCCTCCTTCCACAAGTTCTCCCTACAGCAGCTCTGGTTGTCTTTTGAAGCATGTATCAGACCATGCCAGTTCCTACACCTGTCCCTCCAAGCTCTTCTCATGCCACCCTCCCAGTTGCTTCTCTCCCAGCAGTTGGGTTGCTTAGAGTCACTTTCTCAGGAAGCCTCTGTAACTGGTCTTACAGCCCTCCATCTCCCCACTACTGACTCCCATTTTTCTGTTTTAATTTTTCCATTTATTTCTGGCATAATTATTAACTCAGTTTGTAGTTGGGATTTATGTTTGGTTTGTTGCTGCAAACCTTCTTTACCCTCCAGGCTCTGTGAAAGGAGAGACTGTTTTGTTTACAGCTTTTTGGTTCATAGTTTTATTGTTTCTTTTTCATATTAGGTATCTAGTGCAGTGCCTGGCACATAATAGGATCTATCTAAATACTTGTTATATGAAATCATGCATACATTAGTAAAGAATAAAACATGGGTAAGGGCACAGACAGATGAGAAGTTCTTTTTTTTTAAGGGCTAAAGATGTTATTTATTATGCTTTTCAGTTTAGCAATATAAAACTGAATAGTGCTTGTTTGATGAAGCAAAGGAGTTTGAACATCTATGGGGAATATGAATAGCCTTTGAATGAATATTTTGAAGACCTTTGAGTTAAATCAGTTGAGATCCTTAGCAAGGCTGGAGTTACTTAAAAATAGATTGATATCAACAAAGTTCTCCAAATTTTTTAGAAGAGGATGATACAAAAGTAGTATTTATTAGGTACTTAGACGACCTCTGAAGAAACATTTTCTCTTAAGGGTAAGAATTAAGGGAAGAAAACTATTTATCAAGAGGACATAACAATATCTGAGAATCCTGAAGTTATACCATGCCTTTTTACATTTCTAATGCATCCACGGCTATATCCCCATCTCATTCTTACTATTACTTATGTTTGTATTATTCCTCTGCTTTTTTTTCCTTGCTTAGTCTTAGTGGGAATTTACCTATTCTGTATTAGCAGTAAATCTGTTTTAATTTGGAGATGGTGACAAAAATAATCATATCAAGAATAAGAATATGACTGATGAATATTAATTATTATCTTTGTGCTAGGCATTACTATTAGGGCCTTATACATGTTCTAACTTATTTAATAATTAGAAGAACGCAGATGGGTTAGGTCTTACGATCTCCATTTTACAAGTGAAGAAACCAAAGCAAAGTGTGGTGACCTGACTTGCCTACGGTCTCACAGATAGAAAGCAGTGGGGCCAGGAATTGCAACCAGACAGTGGGGGTCATCCCACACTCTAATGCTCACTCCTGAAACTATGTCCTTCTCTTTCCTCTCACCAGGGTTTCTTATTCAGAAGAAAGAAGTCCATATGCTATCAGTATATTCTAAAGGTATCAGGATTTACCAGTAGAGAAGAAATAGGTTGTAGCAGTAAGTGCAGAAACATCCAATTGGCTTTTTTGCTACAATGTTTGGAAATCATTAACTTTTTCACTACAATATTTATTGTCTTTATTAGTAGACAACACCCATGGTGAACAGAGATTTCTTGTCTTTCTCTTTCTCTTCTCCAAGTAAAAACAAACTGAGAAATCTGGAGGCCTCTTTCTGGAAGGAGACAGTTTCTACATTTTTGGAGTAAACAAAAGAAAATGGACTCCTTTTACTTCTGTGCTCCTACTTCTCTTTTCTCTTTCCATGATTTTTGTTGAGGGAAATTTAAGATGTGATATACTTAATGACTATTAAGAATTCTTTGCTTTCATTGATTCACTCATTCACCTATTCTTTATTCAATAAATATTTATGAGTACCTATTATATGCCAGGATCCCTGTTAGGCTTGGTGTTTAGAGGTGAAGGGAGTTTAAGTAAAGAAAATCTGTAGAGGGAAAGAGAAAATCAAAACATAAAGTATACACATACATACACTCATACATATCGGTGTCTTTCATATGTTACTTAGTTTACATCTACTAAGTATTTTGCATATTTATATAAAAATTATCTATTTACTTTATGTGCTTATTCTATACACACTTTAATAAGTATGTAATTGTAAGCTTCTATGAAGAAAATGAACAGATTCTCTGACAGAAAACCAATGATCAATGATGAAAACTGTTAGAAGGAAAATGGTGGTTCCCAGGGAGAGGTAGCTTAGGAATATTCCTTGCTTTAAAAAAAAAAGTGGTATGGGGTCTTGACGTTCCTGTGTTCCTATGCTACCCAGCCTGGCCTGCAGTGTCTCTGGTCTAGAATAAAGAAACCAGCCAGGACTGTGTCCTGTGTAGATGATCTAGTGCCTGTGGACCCAGTTGCAGGGTGAGCCCACAAGTGTACTCACTTAACAAGAAGCTAAAAATACCAGCATAGATATTGGTGAAACGTAGTAGAAGACATTAGCTCACAAGCCTATGCTGTGAACATGCTGTGAGGAGATATAAAAGAAAAAGTACCTCTGACCGCAGAGCTCTGCGTCTAATTGGGTAGAATAAACAGATGCATGAGAAACGACACCGGAGGCAATGGACCAAGTGTGCAGAGAGAGCCATTATAAATGGGATAAACAGAGCACGGCTGAGCTCATCCTTTTTAAAGGAAATGAGTTAGAGACATGACATTTACTTAATTGATGGTGGAGGCAGTGAGAATATATTCAGATGGACACGAAAAATAAAGGCTTAAATTGAGGAAGACAAACTCAGGAAAAGGACGCAACTTCTGGTGAAAAAGAACAAAAAGCAAGGTAAAGATTTGGGTTTTATCCTAAACTTGCTAAAGTGCTACTGTTCCTCTTTTGTGCCTGTTTCCCTTATGTATCCATGTTGTTCAACAATGCTATATGTACTTTTAAAAGCAAGATACAAACACTAGATTGTATTTTGTTAGTAAAATGGTCCTAGTACTAAAAAAAAAATAAAAATAAAAAATAAAAACGTTCCTTTTCAAAAACCTAATGTTTTTAGGTTTTAAACCTAAATTTTTCTCAGCATAGGAGGCCCCATAATTTTCAGAGTATTGTTCAGAAACAGTTTTTAAAATGGGCACTAGAAGTACAAAGATGAAACACAGTCCTTTGTTATGGTTTGGATGTGAAGTGTCCCCCAAAAGCTCACATATAAGACAATGCAAGAAAGTTCAGAGGAGAAATGATTGAGTTGTAAGAGGCTTAGTCCCCTGATAGGGATTAATTAGTGGTAGGGTGTGGCTGAAGAAGGTGGGAATAGGGGCGTGGCTATAGGGCATATATTTTGTATCTCAAGAGTGGAGTCTCTCTCTTTCTGCCTCCTGATCACCATGGAAGCTGTTTCCCTCTGCCACAATCTTCTTCCATGATGTTCAGCTTCACCTTGATCCCCAAGGAAATGGAGCCAGCATTCTATGGACTAAGATCTCTGAAACCATGAGCCCTCAAATAAACTTTTCCTCCTCTATGATTGTTCTGGTCAGGGGATTTTTAGTCACAATGTTGCAAAAGCTGATTAAAACATCCTTTCATTATGGAGCATCAAGTCCAACAGAAAACAGAGAGGTAAACATGTTATTTCACATAACACATGATGGAGACACAAAAAAGGGGACGCTAAGCAACCCATTCCAAACCAGGAGTGGGAAAATTCAGGGAGCACTTCTGGAAAGATGGTTTTTGGCCAAGAATTAATAATACAACCAAAGAAAATGAAAAAGATCATTTCAGGAAGAGGAGCATTGCAACAGAATAGCATGAATGGAAAAAAAATATGGAAGACCTCACAAAACATTATTTTTAGAAACTCAGCATTAATGTATGTTTCAACGTTAAAATCCAAAATAGGTTTAGCAAGGGCATGAGACAACTCTAGTTTGACACTTCTGGATTAAGAATAGGTTTATAAAACTAATTTGAACTTTGAAGATATGGAGCTGTTTTGTATTTTCTTTCCTTGAGAATAACTCATAAGGAATAGAATTCTGGAATGGTAACTAACATATCATATTCCAATCCTATTATTCATGAATGTGGAACTAGATCTGGAGACCTTGCCATCCTTTGTGACTTACTTGTAAGGCACTAACATTTAACAGCCCAACCACCTGTAAGCCAGCTCCCTGCAGTGCATTTGAGGAATGCACCGTGAAGAGGAGAGACAGGCTAGGTTAATAATCAAGCGTAATTCTTGAGTGTCTTCTGACACTAATGTTAGCAGAAACAAAGAAAAATACTTTCTGTCTCCATCTCAGGGACATGGCACAGAGCGGGCTCAAGGTAGAGTCATCATTTAACTAAAGGAGAAGAGCTGCAAAGAGAGCAGTGATTGTAAGAGCTCATGTTCCAGAAGGGTCTCTCAGATCATTATGATGAGTAACAGAACTGCCTTTCTCACAGCGTTATTTGTCCAAGAATTCAGTATGAGCACGTGGCTTGTGTCGGCTGGATCGCAGGGCCCAATTAGGAAAACAGGATTGATTCACTTGGAATATTCGAATGACAGGAAAATGGCAAAAATAGGAAAAAAAGGTAATTGAAGAGAAGATGAAAACCAGATTTAAAAAAATAAAACAATTCAGAAATTGGTAACAGGAGTATGCCAACACTGGATTAAAGAAACATAGAAGAGATACACTACAGCAATCCAGGAGCCTTAATACCTGGTGGGCAAGCTGGGGATGGAGTAGAGAAGAAAAGTGACTGCTGCCCCAGAAAGAGAAGGAGACAAAATGGTTGTCAGGAGAAATGCCCAGGCTTCTTCCTTCTTAATCTCTAGTGTCCCAATTTTACCCCAAATACAGATTGCAGAATCACATCGGTTACATAACCAACTTGAATCTAATGTATGAAGTATGATATGTCAAGAGCTTTGTAATGTTTTGAACAACCAATAAAAAAAAAATTAATCTCTAGTGTCTGCCAGTATCCCTCTGCCAAAGACTGGGAGAAGTCTGCAGCACCAGCTGAGAGCTCTCTAGGTCAAGGGTCAGATCCCCTACTGGTCACTGAGTCAGAAGAACAGCAAGTAACTAATTCAAGGACTAATAGGTTTAAAACAGTGCAAAAGACAATTAAGAGAGCAGAGTTAGAGAAATCACAGAATTATCTCGCTCAAGAATGGATGATTCTACCCCAAAGACTGGGTTCTGAGGTTTGAATATAAGAAAAATATCTTTAAGACATATCTCCCCAATGGCAAATGGGGATACCTGCATGCACAACCTAACAATTGGGTTTTACTTCAGCTAGAAATGTACATCAGAGAAGAAAAACTGAATCTATTTTTCTCTAAAAGAAATTGCATGTTAATATTCTATTTTGGGAGACAGCTTCCACCTCAGATTCTCTGTTTGTTGTGCTAGTGTATTTTACACATCAGAAAATTCTCGAATTATCAAACAAAGGCTTATTTGCCTAAATTACTATGCTGGACTGACACTGAGATGTAGGGTTTGCTTTGAGTCTTTGTACACTTAGTGACCTGTGGTATTTTGATAAATGCTATTGCCTAAGACTATTCAGTAGGAAGTTTGGGCACCATCTGTGTTTGTTTCTGTAGGAGCGGTAACTGCCTAGAGAAAAATCTGATGCTCATTTGAAAGATGCAGTATAAACAAAATCCAAGATGATGCCTTTAACATAATTATTGTACCTTTCATTTACATAGTGCTTTATGCATTTCAAAGTGATTTGATGTGCTTTTATTTAACAGAAACTTACAAAACTTGTGGAATTTTGGTATTAGTTTCTAAAAGATATAAAAGCTAAAGAAGGAAAATAACACTGAAATTAAGCAGTCTTTTAGAAGACTAAAAAGCCACATAGTCTCATCTTCTGATGATATTAATAGAATATCCTGATTGAGGCAGGCACTTTTTAAAGTACATACGTAACTCATTCTATTGTCAAAACAATCCTATGAAACAGGTACTATTATGTTCTCATTTTAAGGATGGGGAGACTAAGACAATGCTTTTGTTAGCTGTTACCTGACAGTTAATAAGAGGTTTACACTAGAAAGTCTAACAAAATACTCTCTTAAGCAGTGTCTTCTTTAAATATTTACTTAGTGAGCAACATTCCTAATTATAAAGACATATTTATGTTGGATCTCTTCTAAATGTGCAAGTCACTCAGTGGTGTGCTGGTCAACCAGCTCACTGGCACTCTACAGAAGAAAATAAAATCCTGATTTGTAGTGTTTGCCAATTTCCATGGTAGAGATTCACCAGGATCCACTTCAAGCTACCAAACTGAAGTAACTGGAGACTTGGAAAGAAGGAATACTTGTATTTGGATCTCATGAGCTTATAGCACTATGTCCAACTACCACTGTGATTAAAATACCTATTGTACTGGTGTTGAGTACAGCAGGGACATGACAGTCCACTCTTGAAATATCATCAATACCTGAATTCATTTTATTTTCAGATTTTTTTTTTTTGTTGCCCAACATGAATTAAACTATTTTGGTTTTGTTCTTGTTCAGTTGCTGCTTATGAAGAATCATGAATCATATTTGTTTTCAGTATGTTTTTTCCTAATGATGATCAGGCTTCTCTGGGATGAGGCAATCACACAGTACCTGGTTGAGGGGAAAGGAGGAAAAAAAGTATCACCATTCCTAAGATGGCCAGTGGATACATGCCTTGATCCACATCTTGCAAATAAGTTCCCTTGGTTATTTTGTAATCTTAGTAATCACTAAGATTCCACTTAGTAGTATGGAAGTTTTATGGTTTGATCTGAATTCCATGTGCCCTCAGGAATTAATTTAATAGTCCTTTAGAATGGCATGGTCCTTTAAAGACCTGCTACCCTAGAGTCATGTTAACTGAACCAGAAGCAATTGATGGGGAAGAAAAACCTGGCCATCCTTAGGGGCACTAGGCTGAACTCACAGGCACCTGTAACTGTGACAATAACTTCTGCCCACATTTGTCTTCCAGATCTTACTTGCCCCCTCCCTAATACCAAAATAAATGTCTGTCTCACACTGAAAATGTTCTAAAAATGTTTTAACGACTCGTTTTACAACTAAGCCCAGTATGAATGATCACATCAAAGCTTTCTACCCTCAGCCCACTCTACTCTTTTCCCATCGGTGTTTTGTTTCCATTCTTTCCTCTTCCTATTATTTTCTCCCTTTAAAAGTATTTCCAAATGTATTATAAAATTCCTCGTGGATAATATGAACATCTCCTGACATTTTTTTTTTTCCATTACCACAACAAAAGCTAAGGAAGCCTGGCTTCACCTGTGCTGCGAAGACCTAATGTAGAGTAAGAGGAAGATTCTATGTGATCTGTTTGTGCCTTTAAAGCACCACGAACAGCCCCAAGCAAAGTAGTGACAGAATAACCTTTTCTTACAGAAAAGCAGGGGTCAGCAGATAGAACTTGGGACAGCTTCGGAAGCCTTGCTCCTGCCTATGGTTAGGATTGGTAACTCTGCTTCTTCCTGTTGGGAGGATGGATCTGAGAATAAGGTTGCCACCTGTTCTGGGCATTAACATAGAAGAACTCTGCTGATGCTTACATGCTCACAACTCCTTTGCCTTCTCTACATTTATCTTCTACCCTGAGGTCTTTTCTGGCAAAGCGAAAACCTAAAACTTTATTCTTACAAGCTAATTGTCAACTTCTTTGGTAGCTCTCAGTTCCAGACAAACAAACAAACAAACAGACAAACCAACAAAAAAACACAGGAGGGTATGTGGACCTGGTGATACACACCTGTAATCCCAATGACCTGGGAGACTGAGACAGGACAATTTCAAGTTCAAGGATAGCTTTAGCAACTTTGGTGGACTCTGTCTCAAAATAAAAAAAATCAAAAGGGCTGAGTGTGTAACTCAGTGGAAAGCACCCCTCGATTCATTCCTTAATACCACAAAACAATAAAGTAAAGAAAAAAACAAACAAACAACCCAGACCTTCACAGGTAAAATACTAGATCCTTCAACAGGACACCATGGCAATTTGCCTCAAAAGCAAGGTGGAATGAATAAACTGAGTAAATTTAAGTTTCTCACTCATCCAACAAATACATATAATGTGTATTCTAGACACCAATCCCTATAGTAAAGATCATATAATCAAAATTTGAATAAAACATGAAGCCTGCCTTTTGGTGGTTTGTAGTCTAAATTATATTTATTAGCTGTGATTACATTTCTTTATTATGGATATTAATATTAATCACTGATATATACAGTATATACACTAATATATACACTAATATATAAGCTTTTAAGTGAAATTTTAAGCTTGATTTTATGTAGTCCTATCATAAATATATTACAGAATAATAATATTTCCAGGTATATATTGGTAAAAGAATGAAAGCCTTAAAGGAAAGATTTTATTTTAAGCTATAAAAAGAAAAAAAATGTTATTTCACTTACCTTCTGTCCATTTCAGACCTTCCATTGAAATCTCATCTCTTCTATGACACCATCTTTTTAAAATCTCAGCCCAAATTAACTTCTTTTTCAATCTGTAATATTAATATATTCCATATGTATTTTAATCCACTGGTTGTTATCCATAGTGTACATCAGTATCACCTGTAGAGTTTTAAAAATACTCATTTCCATGTTCCAATCTCAGAAATTTATTTAGTCAATGTAAACAGGGTTCAGGCATCTATCTGTTTTACTTATTTGTTTTGAATAAACCCAGGATGCTCTACACCTGAGCTACAGTCCCAGCCCTTTTTAAATTCTCACTTTTTATTTTGAGACAGGGTCTCACTAAATTGTTGAGGCTAGTCTTGTACTTTTGGTCCTCCTTTCTAATCCTCTGGTATAGTTGGGGTTACAAGCATCCACCACTGTGTCTGGCTTGGCATCTGTATTTTGTCTTTTTTTAAATATCTTTATTCAGTTTATTTATTTTTATGTGGTGCTGAGGATTGAACCCAGTGTCTCACATGTGCGAAGAAAGCGCTCTGCCACTGAGCCACAAACCCAGCCCTGGTATCTGTATTTTTAAAACACCATACTTAATGCTGATATGCATATTTAGTGAAGAATCACTGTTCAAATTACATAGGCATTGGTCATATCACACTATCCATATCTGTGCATTTTTATTCTTGTATCCCTGAATATACTGTAATCATCTTGTATGGAAGGGACAGGCTTACATTTACTGTCTTCTCTGCAGCACACAGAACTTAATCTACACTATAGGGCTGGGGATGTGGCTTAGTGGGAAAGCAGTTTTCTAGCATTTGTGAGGCCCTGGGCTTAACCCCACCACCTAAAAACAACAACAACAACAAAAACTTACTCTGCACTAAAAATTTCTATACTTTGTTTTTTTGAAAAAAATGAAAAGGGATTTTCTGTAAGCAATCTTAACACATTACTCTCACATGTTTTAATATTCATATTCTTCACACAGTAGTAGAACAAACTGGATCATGAGAAAATATTATTTATTCATCCTTTACAATTATTTTTCAGAAATGTTTCTAAATTGGGAAATTTCTGTAGAGATTCAGAGAAGGATACTCTCTTCAGCATAATAGAGTTAAACTTACATTGGTTCAAATCCAAATCTTCTTGTTATTTGTGCTATTTTGAGGAAGAAATCAGAAGTTTTTAAGAGGTATATAAAGCACATTTCCTTAATTATTAAGCACTCCCTGCATGATAGATAATACAAATAGGAGGTGTTAGAGAATTCCTTTTGCCCCTAGGAAGTTTCCTTTGAATCCAGATTCTGTGTCTTAAATCTTTATACTCAAGTTACATCCAGAGCTATGCAGGCATAGAATGATCAGAGCTGGAGAGGCCTGATGACACGGTTTCATCCCCCAATCTTTATTTTTAACCTATGAGCCAATTTAGAGCTAAAGCTAAAACAATTCATACATCTTTATAGGCTTCACACATTCTGCCTTGCAGAGCTATTTTAAGCATCAGTGGTATTACACAGGGAAAATCCCAAGTACAGTGTCTGGCATAAACTAGTCCCTCAGTAAATCAATCAACCAGTTGGATTATAGTTTCAGTTTGGTGCTTTTTTCTTGCATCTTAAAAAGCATGAACCTTATCAAGTTCTAAAATCTAGGAAGAATAACAAATTGGAACTAGTAGTAATTCTTAAATACATTAAGTAGAATGAAGTTAATTACACCAATCAGCAAATAGGGAAGACAGCACACCATACTCTGTCCAGTTATGATACATCAGACTTCCTGATCTAGGTTCGCCCACTGTGAGAATAGGTTATGCTGTTTAACCTCTCTGACTCAACTGCAAAGTGGGGACAATAAAATATGTGCCTTACTGAGTTGTGAAGAATTCATTGTTCCTTAAAAGCATTTCCAAATCTCTCACATATAGCAAGTGTCCAATAAAGATTTATTATTAATTTTTCATTATTATTATTAGATAAGACTACCATAATTTGTCATCCATACTGAAACACTTCTGAAAGTGAGAGGTAGCCATAGCAATAACACTGGAATAGTGGGCATAAACCAGACTCATAGTCTGGCAAATTCCTAACGAAGTATAATATTGTACAGAATAATCCTCCTTGGAAAGAGTCTGGAAAGATGTTACATTTAGGTCAGACTCAAGGTGAGCACAAAAGTAAGGTGCTGACTTCTTCCAAACTTCTCAGACATAAAATAGAAGAAGGGATGGTGTTTCTACATTATTTATAACCTATTTTCACTTATCTCAAATCTTTCCTAAGGTTTTTCTGAAGGTTTGATCCTGGGAATTGCAATTTAATGTTCAGAAAAATTTAAGGACTTTAAGAAAAATTTTATGAAATATCTTACACAATTTCTTGTCTCATCAAACAAATATATTTCACCTTTTCTGTATTCTCTAGATGTTATTTTTTTAATACCAGGGCACATAAAGAAGAGAATAGAAACATACCCTTTGAATCATCAATGTCACTGACCATCTGTTTAGCCATACATTTATATCTTCTTTTGTTGCAAAACAAATTAGAATTTCAGAAGGGAATGAATATTCATGGTTCTGTGGTACCATGTTCTGCTCCACTGTGTTCCATTTCAGCTCTGGTTGTTTCACAAACATTTATTGGATGCCCCAATATACCAGCCCTCTTCTACAAAACTGAACTCTCCTCTATTACAAAAGGCAAAATGTGGAAAGATGACTACAATAGCTCTGTAAAGGCTCTATAAAGATACATCATGCATGGTGCCTGATCTTTCTTCTTCACATGAACTTTTGGTCCCCACTCTCCTTATTATCAGAAATAGTTTGGACATTTATCCCATTCTTTCAGCAAAATATATTTCCTTATTGGTTGATTTTTGTTTGGGATTTCCTTTATATCCTTAAATTCTGGTTACATTAGACACAAGAATCATGTATATATGAGAATCAATACATTACTGCTAAATTGCTATAATGTAAAAGAAAAGCAAAAGAGTTTCTCACTTGTTTGACATTAATTTAATATCCCGCTTAGCTTCCATCTGATGCAAAAAGCTGCTTCATCCACTTAAGCATTTCTGTTTAGGCTCCTAATGAAGTTTTCTGTACCTGTCTTGTAAGCAGAGTTCATAAATGAAATCACAAATTGATGAAGTGACTCAACTTGCTGTTAAAAATATTAAACCCCCAAATAACCAGTGTTAGATTTATTCCAACTTTTGAGTTTTCTATCATACATCTTCACTTATAGCCTCAGATGAGCAGAACAAGTTTAAAGCATTATGCAATCACACATATAGTCATCTCTAAATGTCAATCCACTTCATGGCAAATTTAACAATAGTAGCAGTTGTCAGACATACTCAAAACAAAATAAATTATCCATCGCACCTTTTAATATTCTGTGTTTTTGAAAATAGTTTAAACAGCATTCTAGATACGATGAGTCTTTTCTGAGGAAGTTTTTGATGAGATTGAATGAAGATAATGACAACTGTTAGTCATGGCAGTTAGCATAAGGCATGAGGCGCAGGACAATATTCATAAGCAGCTAACACACATAGTGAAAATACAGCTTCCTGTGACTCGGTAGAATTGATTGCTATTCTGGAAAGTGAAACTGGTATAAGTCTGGTACTAGTATATTTAACAGCATGTTCATCAGAGGACCTAATTGTTTTCCACCACAGGGTACGAATCTTTATGTCCTCTATCAACCAAAAACAAACAATCATACTGCTTAATGGTGGTACAATTAATGTATATGTGCTACTTTTATACCCTGAATTATTTGACAAATAAACTCTAACAAGTCACTTGAGAATTATGTTTAATGGGAACTCACCTATCAGTAAAAATTCCCCGGTTTCTTATAATATCTCATACAATCATCTTGGGAATATGGAGCTTACATCAATATTAAAAAATATTATTCTCCGATGGGAATACAATTAAACAAACATTTGAAGAAAATGATGTATGTAACTAGAGCCTTGCTGCTTGATGTTGAAGATCAAAACAGGATTATAATAGAAATGACTAGGTCAGATGAATTCAAAAGTGAACTATCTTTGATTGAAGTTTTGTAAAACTCTGAGTATATTTTTTTCATTGAAATATTACCATTCTTTAATATATGAGAAAAATGATTTCTGGTTTTTGTATTTATTTAGCTGTAGTAATATTATATTCATCCATATTTATTCATTCTAATATAGGAGCCCTGATGTCTCTCATATTAGGCCAATTAATTAATGTCTCTTATTGTTCCAAGTTAATTGAATGTCATTACACACAGGAGAGAGAAACAGAAGTATGAAGAAAAGAGAGTACACTTACCTTTTTTTTTTTGAAACTGAAAATCTTTTCACACCAGGCATGGTATTTGCAAATAGTGTAATATGTATATTTTTAAAATGGCACCTTGGCTGTTCTGCGTTTTAACATATCAACATAAGGTTCATAAACAGGGACAAATGAGATGCAAATTTAAGAGATGTCAAACATTCCTGACAACTTCCTACTAAGAACACAATTGAAAAATGACAAACTTATCATCTTCCTGGCTGGTTGAAGTTTAAAGCTGACTGCTTTTGATTATGAAGCAACAAGCCTTTCATTTTTTAGCTCATTTTACATTTCTTAAACACTGTTTCACAGACACACAAAAAATATGCAGGTGAATTGATTTGAATCTGATTAGTGCTAGTTTTATTATTTGTAATAAATAAAGGTGGCTCTATAGTGTTGCAGCACATTTTACTTGAGGAATTGACTGACTTTTATGGTAGTTTAAATATATATCACAAATAAATTCAATATTATAACTTCATTGGATATACTATTTCTAATTCTACATAATTTTAGTTAATAATTCATATTGTAATTCATATCTACTATAGTTTTCAAGCTGTTGAGCAACTAAAAAGTGACATAAAGATTTGAAACTAAAAAGTTTTTTCTCAGCAAGAGAAATAATATGTGAGGTAAATAGGGAGCCTACATCCTGGGAACAAATTTTTACCCCTCACACATCAGATAGAGCTCTAATATCTAGAGTATACAAAGAACTCAAAAAGTTAAACAACAAAAAATCAAATAACCCAGTCAACAAATGGGCCAAGGACCTGAACAGACACTTCTCAGAAGAGGATATACAATCAATCAACAAATACATGAAAAAATGTTCACCATCTCTAGCAATTAGAGAAATACAAATTAAAACAACTCTAAAATACTATCTCACTCCAGTAAGAATGGCAGCCATTATGAAGTCAAACAACAACAAGTGCTGGTGAGGATGCGGGAATAAAGGTACACTCATACATTGCTGGTGGGACTGCAAATTGGTGCAGCCAATTTGGAAAGCAGTATGGAGATTCCTTGGAAAGCTGGGAATGGAACCACCATTTGACCCAGCTATGCCTCTTCTTGGACTATACACAAAGGACCTAAAAATGGCATATTACAGGGACACAGCCACATCAATGTTTATAGCAGCACAATTAATAATAGCTAGACTGTGGAACCAACCTAGATGCCCTTCAATAGATGAATGGAAAAAAATGTGGCATTTATACACAATGGAATATTACTCAGCACTAAAAAATAACAGGATCATGGCATTTGCAGGGAAATGGATGGCATTAGAGCAGATTATGCTAAGTGAAGTTAGCCAATCCCTAAAAAACAAATGCTGAATGTCTTCTCTGATATAAGGGGGGTGACTCAAAATGGGATAGGGAAGAAGAGCATGAGAAGAAGATTATCACTAAATAGGGAAGAGAGGTGGGAGGGAAAAGGAGGGAGAAGGGGAATTGCACGAAGATGGAAGGAGACCCTCATCGTTATACAGAATAAATGTATGATGTTGTGAGGAGAAAAAAAAAAAGAAGTGAGTCACATTAGATTGGATAGAGAGAAGTGATGGGAGGGGAGGGGAGGAGAAGGGGGGATATGAAGGACAGCAGAATAAAATAGACATTATTATTGCTGTGTATATATACGTGACTGTATGACCAATGTGATTCTGCAACCTGTACAATCAGAAAAATGAGAAATGATACCCCATTTGATTCAAATGTGTGAAATGTCAAGATCATTGTACTGTCATGTGTAACTAATAAAAAATAAATAAATAAATAAAAATAAAAAAATATTTGAATGTGTTCACTGGGTATTTCATTGATAAATTGATTATGAATTAAATAATAAATTCTCAATTTTACTTTCAAGTAAACTTCAATATAGTATGTTACCCCAGATGAATATATAACTAGGTTAGTAGATAATATTTTATGTCTATACTTTCTTATTTCAAAGAAGGAAAAATTAAAAATTGAAAAGAGCTTAAGCAATAAAATTGGAGGTGGGGTAAATATATCATATGGAAAAATAGAAAATTTATATAAGTAATGTTCCATTAAAAGTCTAAAATAAGTAATTTATTCATTTAGTTATATTCTGATAATATCTGAATATTTTTGGAGGAACAAGTATAGCTAGCATTAGAAATATTATAAATCAATATTTTATGTATTATGTTTATGTATTATAAGTAGGAATTTACTTTGTTTATACTTCTAATATCAAAGGTTTTCATAGTTTTTTTTTACTCCAATAATTTGAGTTTGAACTTTGATTACATCATAATAATAGTCATTGACAAATTAACAGATTGTATCTGGTCCCAAAATTTCTGTTCTCAAGTTGTTTTCTAGTCTTTTTGTATATTGAAGGAAATTAAAAATGAATAATACTGTACTTAGGAACCCCTAGCTGGTAAGTTGAATAACTATATTTTGATGTTGTCTATGATCTTATTCAGAATAAAACTATTAGTTCTGCATACAAATGGCTTTGAAACTGAAGTATGTGTCACTTCTGCTGCTTGATAAATATATAAAATTGACTGAATACAGCTGCAACACATTAATATCATCACTCAGGGTTATTTTAAGAATTAAAATATAGTTTTCCAGTAAAACAAAGTCTAATTACACAATAAATAAAGAATTTTCAGTCTAATTATATAATAATGGTACACAAAACAAAAAATATTTATAATATATCTTAATATTTCTAAAAGCAAATCCAGACTCAGTAGAGAAGGAAATAATGTCTAATTAGGTATTTGCCACATAGCATTATAAAATTACTTGTTTTTATAAGAAAATACATACATTAAAACCATTCTATATGATGTAAAACATTATTCTTATTTGTTATGGATATTGTAGATCTATTTAAAAATCAACTTTCATTTATACCATGTTATAGATCCTTTCTTCCCTGACATTTGGGGATGTGGTTGGTGGTGAAGAGGCTCTCATCACCAAATACACATATTCATTTCACCGTTTGCAACTGAAGTATCAAAAAAATACATTTCCTGTTCTCTGCAGTTAACCAGTATTCAGTAGGGCTCTGAGCACACTTACCTGAAGTGCATAGCTCAGTTAGCTATCTGACCATAGGAGTAAAAGTTCAAGAAATCCTGTCAAACTCAGGAATGAGAGCTGACCTGGAAACTCTGGGCCTAAACCTCTCATATATGCTGCTTTTGTATTGGAAAAGGAGATATGTATTCTACATAGTGTAAATCAGCAAATTAATTGTAAAACGTGTATTGATTTTCCATGTATTTCTTCAGGGTTGTGACAAATAGGTATTTCTGAGTCCTTGCAATACACTTCAGCACTAAAGTAAAGGTGGACAGAGACAAACTGGACCAAAGAGCATAATCCTCACAGATCACTGTTGTCTTATGGAAGATGCCTAAGTCTCTGGACTGATAAATGGAATTGCTTAGTAAATTAAGTTTAACTACTCATCTGCTTAATTTAGATCCTCTGAGATCCTTTTCTCAAAAACAGAGTTCTTGGTTTAAAATTAGGAAATTATTGTGAAGTCTCTGTTTTTCTTTATCAACCAAGTCAAAATCAGACTTTGAAACTCATAGGACATTTAAGGATATCAATTACCTAGTAGTCGTAAAGTGCTTTTTCTTTTTAAGATGGAAGGACTAATGTAAATATAAAATATAATGGCAAATGTATGCTAATTCTTATTTAGTGGAGAATAAAAGCCCAATTTTCATTCTTTCAAAGTTCTTGTAATTGTAGATGCTAGAGAAATGGAGTCATAATTTTTATATATTTTAGATCAAAATTAGAAGGTTTTTATTTATTTATTACATATTTTAACATATTTTACACTTTTGGTTAATTTCAATTTATTCTCTCCCAGCTAGAATCAGAAAAAAATTGATATATACAAATTCAGTATACACCTTTGTATTTGGTAAGCCCTTAGTTTTGAGTAAATTCAGGTATATTTTACATGAATGATAATTTTTAAGTTATTCATTATTAAGGCATGCCTTTGTAGAATCCATGAAGAATTTTGCCTCTCATTCAACCTCAATTATTCTCTCTTCTACAATCAGACACTATCATTTACTGCAATGAGAAAGTTAATTACTTTGACAGGATATATTTCAGCCCAAGCCCAACATGTAGAATTCATGTAATTATTTTGGGTAAACCTCTTAATATTGTAAGATCTTGTTTTCTTACCTTTAAAATTAGGATAAGAACATTTACCCTGCTTTATCATAGAGTTGTTGTGATCATTAAATACAAAATTATTTTTAAAGTATTGAGACAAATATTTATGTGTATATATATATATGTATATATATATATTTGTAAATGAAATATCATAGTATGTTAACATTTCACATACACATCAATATAATAATTTGTACAAATCATAGATAGTACATAGGAAATATTACAAGACTAGAAAAAAATGAAGGCAAATTGATAGATATTTCCTCATTTAGTAATATTTGGTAAATGCTTCCCATCAACCTAGATCAATGTACTAGTTCAGATTTAAAATGTTAAGCCTTTTCCTAAAGGGATCCAATTTCTTCTATCAGAAACGTAAAGTCTGTTTTTTCCCCCCAAAATATTTCTTGGACATCTTTAAACCAAGATGCTCTGCTTAATGCCATTTTTTCTCTTATGTGACAGTTAAGTAGACTATTTGACAACCACTATATATTTTTTAGCTGTAAATTGTTATGAGGCCACTTTCTTTTGAGCCTATTCATTTAGTAACAGGCTGTCATCACTAGTGTCATTTGCACTCATTCCCTTAAGTGATAAGTTAGAAATATCAAATTAGTAGTAGAAAGTGTAGACTCAATACATCATTTGGATATTACTTCAATTATACAAACACCTTAGAGTTAAATTATGATAGAATTTAATTAACAGTTCTAACTTCTGAGGAATCAAATGAACTCATCACCAAGTTTTGCTTATTATGAATTAATCTTTATAATACCCTGTTACATATTTCTTAATATAAGTACAACAAATGAACAATGATTTCTTATTGAGAATCTTCATAGAATTAATGCTTCCAAGACAGACTATTTTATTCCTTGCAGTTTATAGTACACCAAACTAGATGACTCTTAAAATATAAGCATCTTTCTGACATCAATAAGATGTTAGAGCACTGTGGTAAGATTACATTGGCATACCCTTAGCATTAACAGATTTAGTACTCCCATTTTTTAATGTCACTGAATAATTCCAAAGGTATGTCATGTGCAGTATTTTTAATTTTTAAAAAACATAAATTTTAATTACCATATGCTGTGAGAGGCTAGTATAATTTTTTTAAAAAAATTCAACATTGGACACATAGAAATTGTCCAAATTATTAAAAAAAGAAAATAAAAAGAAAAAATAAAAAAGAAACATACAATAGTATAAGAAAATAATTTTTCTGGACTGGGTGTAGTGGCACACATCTGTAGCCCCAGATATCCAGAAAACTGAGGGAGCAGGATCACTTGAGTCCAGGAGCTCAAGGCCAGACTGGACAAAAAAGGAAGACAACTCTCAAGTGGAAAAGAAAAAGAAAGAAAGAAAGAAAGAAAGAAAGAAAGAAAGAAAGAAAGAAAGAAAGAAAGAAAGAAAGAAAGAAAGAAAGAAAGAAAGAAAGAAAGAAAGAAAGAAAGAAAGGAGGGAGGGAGGGAGGGAGGGAGGGAGGGAGGGAGGGAGGGAGGGAGGGAGGGAGGGAGGGAGGGAGGGAGGGAGGGAGGGAGGAGTCGTCCTGACATTGACAATAAAAGTTCAAGATGTATTCAATAGTAGAGGTGTTCAATATTTGCTGTAACAGGAAAGCATATATTTTTTTAATTTCTAAAGTTATTGCTTTAAGTGGTAAGTTGTACATAATAGTGATTTACAAGAATTTTTAGAAGATCTGATGACATTTCACTCCTTTGAGGATATTATCAGTGACCTACCTGTTACATCTCAGCACTTCTAATAGATCTTTATCAGTTTTCTAGCTATATTATTTTTCTTTGCAAATCTATATTTTCAAAATTCTCATGTTCACCTTCATTTTGGTATCTTATTATTAAGTATTATAAGGAATAACACTTCAATAGTGTGTATCTTCATATAGGACAACAGATAATTGATGGAAAACCTTGTCTTATTTTTATAATTAATATAATAAAGCATGTTTTCATTGAGCAAGTAACTATGACTATTTCTCTAGAAACATAATTTTGTACTTTATTTTCATTTTTTTTTATTGGTTGTTCAAAACATTACACAGCTCATGACATATCATCTTCCATACATTTGATTCAAGTGGGTTTTGAACTCCCATTTTTTACCCCAAATACAAGTTGCAGAATCACATCGGTTACACATCCACATTTTTACATAATACCATATTAGTGACTGTTGTATTCTGCTACCTTTCCTATCCCCTACTATCCCCCCTCCCCTTCCCTCTCATCTTCCCTCTCTACCCCATCTGCTGTTGTTTAATTGAAGTTTTATATTATTTGATTTAGGATATCTCAACCTCTGTGAAGGCTAAATTTTTAAATTTTTTTGATACAAGGGATTGACTCACAGGTGCTTAGCCACTGAGCCATACCACTAGCCCTTTTTATTTTTTATTTTGAGACAGGGTCTTGCTAGGTTGCTTAGGGCCTTACTAGGTTATTGGGGCTGGCTTCGAATTTGTGATTCTCCTTCCTCAGCCTTGCCAGCCACTGGGATTACAGGGTTGTACTACCACAACCTGCAAAGGCTAAAATATATATATATATATATATATATATATATATATATATATATATATATATGTGTGTGTGTGTGTGTGTGTGTATATATACATATATATGTGTGTATATATACATATATATATGTGTGTGTGTGTACATATAATATATATTATATATCTTATGTGTATATATATGAAGATTAGGGATATTGTGAAAGACTCAATATTTTAAGCCAATATTAACTACATTATATATAGTGTTGTACAGAAAATAAACGAAGTACCCTTTTTTAAACACTTCATATAGTGACATGTATTATGCACTCCATTATCATACATGTCTTTTTCTTTATATTATTAATTTAAAAATTGTACCAAATTACTATTAGTCTCTCTTTCACTTTTAGGTCAGTTTTAATATAAGCAATATTTATGCAGCATCTTATAAGATCTTTGTGTATAAACATGCACTGCCTGTTATTAAAGATACTCAATATATGTTGCTTATGAATATAATGATTTTTAAAAACTATTTTCTTAGTTGCAATGGACTTTATTTATATGTGGGGCAGAGAATTGAACCCAGTGCCTCAAGTGCTCTACCACTGAGCCACAACTCTAGCCCTATGATGATATTTTTTACAACTGTGTTCTAATTATACCATTAATTAACTATTAAGACGATTTTAAATGCTTAATTTGCATATTTATGTGGATAATAGGAATATTTTATGTATTAAATTTTTATTTACACATTTGATACATACCATGAAGATGCCTTACAGTTAAAATTTTCAGACAAGGAAAATAAGTTGAAAGGTATTTTTTTTTTTGTGTGTGTGTGTGTGTGTGTGTGGAGGGTACTCGGGATTGAACCTAGGGGTGCTATACCACTGAATTCTATACACATTCCTTTTATTTTTTGCCCCTCCTGCCCTCTGACTTGTGATTCTTCTGCCTCAGCTCCCTGAGTTGTTACAAGTACAGGTGTGCCCACTCATCAGGTTTCTAAAAGTAATTTTGCTCACCCCCTAGAGCATGCCCTGTAGGTTGTTTTCATAGTCTATTAATGCAGCATTAATACAAATACATATCAACCTGACAGAAGTGGGTTTAATCTTATTTGTTCACAAAGAAACAAAAAATCAACTCCCTTCTGAATATGAAAACTATGTATCTACATGCCAGCATCTTATTTAAAATAAATAAATAAATGTTAAATTAAAAGTTTTTATTTAAAATATTTATTTAAAATAAATAAAAATCATAAATAAATATTAAATGAAGGAATGAAGGAGAGGAAACCCAAGGAACTATATATCAACTCTGAGAGACTTTTGAGTTTTAGAATGCACATCCATTTCTGTAATCATAAAAAAGGAGACAACTGAAAACAAAAACGGAAACCCTCCAAAACATATTTACAATGTTCAATTTCAATTCTTCCCTATCATAAGATAGTAATTTTTGTGCCTGAATGATTGCTCACTACAAATAAGAGTTTTTAATTAGTTAAACCAACTCATAATTTCTTAGAAGTTATCAAGTAATTGAAAGAATCCAGAGAAATTTTTCAGATGAATGTGATAATATCGATTTCAAAAATTATTGCCCGAATGGCTAATAGTTATGTGAAAAAATGTTCAACATCACTGATAATAAAGAAAAGGCAAATCAAAACTACAAGGAGATATCATCTTACACCAGTAGGAATGACTATACTCAAAAAGTCTGAAGACAACAAGAGTTGGAGAGGATATGCAGAAAAGGGAACACTTGTATACTGTTGGTCAAAGTCTAAATTATTACAGTTATTATGGGAAACACTATGGAAATTACTCAGAAACCTAAAAATAAAACTACCATGTGGTCCAGCAATCCTGTTACAGTGTATATACTGAATGGAAAAACAAACAAACAAACAAGTATCTCATAGAGACATCTGCCCTCCCATGTTCACTGTGGCACTATTCACAATGGAAATAACTTAAGTGTCCCATCAGCTGATGAAGGAAATATGGTACATATAGACAATGGAGTACTATTCAGCCATTAAAAGAATGAGCTCCTGTAATTTGCAACAATGTGGATGGAACTAGAGATCATTATGTTAAGTGAAATAAGTAAAGCACAGAATGACAATTACCAAATGATCCTCACTCATATGAGAATCTAAAAAATGTTGATCTCATAGATGTTGAGAGTAGAATGGTAGTTATCAGAGGCTAAGAAGAGAAGGAAGGAGTGATGGAGAAAGGTTGATTAGGTACTGTGTTAATCAGCCTTGCATCCTATGATCAAAATACCCAACAAGAACAACTTAGAGGAGGAAAAGGTTTCTTTGGCTCAGAGTTTCAGTCTATGGTGAGCCAACTCCTTTACTCTGAAGTGAGGCAGAACATCATGGTTGAAAGGCTACGATCTACATACTGTGGGGCCGGGCTCCAAATTCCTCAATAGGACACCCATAGCACAAAAGTTAATAACTAGAATCAACAAATGGGACTTACTCAAACTAAAAAGTTTTTTCTCAGCAAAAGAAACAATAAGAGAGGTAAATAGAGAGCCTACATCATGGGAACAAATCTTTACTCCTCACATTTCAGATAGAGCCCTAATATCCAGAGTATACAAAGAACTCAAAAAATTAGACAATAAGAGAACAAACAACCCAATCAACAAATGGGCCAAGGACCTGAACAGACACTTCTCAGAGGAGGACATACAATCAATCAACAAGTACATGAAAAAATGCTCACCATCTCTAGCAGTCAGAGAAATGCAAATCAAAACCACCCTAAGATACCATCTCACTCCAGTTAGATTGGCAGCCATTATGAAGTCAAACAACAACAAGTGCTGGCGAGGATGTGGGGAAAAGGGTACACTTGTACATTGCTGGTGGGACTGCAGATTGGTGCAGCCAATTTAGAAAGCAGTATGGAGATTTCTTGGAAAGCTGGGAATGGAGCCACCATTTGACCCAGCTATTCCCCTTCTTGGTCTATTCCCTAAAGACCTAAAAAGAGCATGCTACAGGGACACTGCTACATCGATGTTCATAGCAGCACAATTCACAATAGCAAGACTGTGGAACCAACCTAGATGCCCTTCAATAGATGAATGGATAAAAAAATGTGGCATTTATACACAATGGAGTATTACTCTGCATTAAAAAATGACAAAATCAAAGAATTTACAGGGAAATGGATGGCATTAGAGCAGATTATGCTAAGTGAAGCTAGCCAATCCCTAAAAAACAAATGCCAAATGTCTTCTTTGATATAAGGAGAGTAACTAAGAACAGAGTAGGGTCGAAGAGCATGAGAAGAAGATTAACATCAAACAGGGATGAGAGGTGGGAGGGAAAGGGAGAGAGAAGGGAAATTGCATGGAAATGGAAGGAGACCCTCAGAGTTATACAAAAGTACATACAAGAGGAAGTGAGGGGAAAGGGAAAAATAATACAAGGGGGACAAATGAATGTCAGTAGAGGGGGCAGAGAGAGAAGAGGGGAGGGGAGGGGAGGGGAGGGGGGATAGTAGAGGATAGGAAAGGCAGCAGAACACAACAGACACTAGTATGGCAATATGTAAATCAATGGATGTGTAACTGATGTGATTCTGCAATCTGTATATGGGGTAAAAATGGGAGCTCATAACCCACTTGAATCAAAGTGTGAAAGATGATATATCAAGAACTATGTAATGTTTTGAACAGCCAACAGTAAAAAATTAAAACAAAACAAAACAAAAAAAAAACAAACCAATTGTCTAGTCTTGGCCTGAGTTACAGGTCTATCTCCTGGTGCTTGATTCCTCATCCATCTATGCTCTAATTTGGCTGAAGTTTGTTATTGTTTTGGTGGTGATGTTTTTGTTGTTGTTTGTTTGTAAAAAAAAAAAAAAGGCATGGTGAGTGAAAGCTACTCAACTCAGAGTGGCCAGGGAGTAAAAAGAGAATGGGAATAGCCAGGGATATGATATGTGATTCCCAAGAAAGTTTCCATGTGACCAAGTTCCTCAGCCAGGCCCCAAATGCCTACAGTTACCACCCAGTAATTCATCCAAGTAATTAACCCATCCAATGGATTAATCTGCTGATTAGGTCACAGCTCTCATAATCTAATAATTTCACCTCCTGCATCAACAGGAGATTTTTTGGGACACTGAACATCCAAATTATAAAAGGTACTAATTTGCAGTTGGATAGGAGCAAATTCCGGTGTGCTATTATTGCATGGTAGGGTAACCATAGATAACAATAATATATTGTACATTTCAAAATGCTAGAAGAAAGGATTTTGAATGTTTCACAATAATTAAATGATAAATGAGGAGATAGATAATTAACCTGATTTAAACATTACACAATGTATACATATGTCAAAATATCAGATAACATCCTATTAATATGCATGATTTTTATGTTTTATCAATTAAAATAATTTTAGTTATGAAAGAAAATAAATAAAAATCAGCAAAGGATCTGTATATACCTTTCTCCCAAGTAGAAGAATTCAGCTTTTCTCTTTGTCCTCTTATCTCCCTATGTGCTGGTGGGAAAATGGAAGGAGCTACTAGGAAGCGGGAGTGGGAATGGGCATGATAGTATCAGAGAACTTCAAAGATGTCCTGGTGTCAATAGAGGCAGACTATGAGGTTAGAAAATAGGAAATATGGTGTACCTGCATAAGGTAGACAGACGATTCCTTCCAATAGAACTCATGCCAGGAGACCTGTGTCTAGTGGAGAATTGTCTCCAGAAAAGTTTTAAGAATAGGATCCAAATGTCTCCAAATTTTTCTTGGAAATAAATAATTCATGATATACCACCATACAGTATGAAACATGGTAGGTCAGAAACTTAAAATCAGCATTCAGCAACTAGATGTCAAGTTTTAAGTGGCTCATTCTATTATTTGTGTGTGTGTGTATGTGTGTGCGCGCGCGTGTGCGTGTGCATGTTCAGGCAACTTCTACTTTGCTCTCAATTCTGCTCAGAATTAAGTATAAAAGAATGAGATACAAAATGGCTTTTAAGTAGAGTGACCTGTTCTCTCCCAATGCAAATAATCTTTTGAGTACAAATTAACATATTCTACATAAAGAAAATGGGAAATTAATCTTCATGATGGATGTGGAAGACTGGTGGTAACTGTTGGTCAAAATATAAAGCTATTTTGTTATAACTCATGTATTTAATAGGAAACCAGAATTTCCAGACTAATGTTACATATTATATTGGCAACAGGAAATAGCTTCTTTAAAAAAATATTTAACATTGGCTGGTACTTTCACTTGTGTTCCCAACACACGACAGATGGCTTTCTGTCTTGAAACTGACCCTCATTCTTTAAAGTAGAGTTCTGATCTATGGATTGAAGAACAAAGACTGAAATTGCTTTCATGCTTATTTAATCATGTGAATATTTTTGAAAAAAATGTCAAAATTGAATTTAGATTATAAATGAATTCATTTGTTCTACAAAAGACCATAGTCATGCTTTGTGACAAATGTGGAAAACTTTAATCTATATTTTTTATGATGGAATCAGAAAGTTTGAAAGAAAAACAAATTTGAAGAGAGAGCAAAGTAAAGATGGAGTTTAGGATTAAAAATTAATCAATATTTTTAAGTGAAAATTCATTCAATTGCTACAGAATAGAAATTGTTTTAAGGCCTGGAATTTCCATTTTTTTAAACAAATTTACTCAAAGTTGGGAACCTCCATACAATTTGGAAGGTATGTGGCTTATCTTTCTTTTAAGTGCTTTGCTACACATTAGCAGTGTGAGATTGCTTCCCCTTGTAGGATGAGGTTAACTACATTTCCTCTGCATGTTTGCTTCAAGAATTACAGGTGCTTCATGTAAGTTCTATGTCAAAATTCTAAGTACCTTGCCTGGCATGTATGCTCAAAAATAGAAGGTACCACGGTGATGATGATGATAATGATGATGATGATGGTGAAGGCTATACCTCCATGCCAAACATAAATTGTATAATCAACTTAGTAAACTGCCATAGAATTATATATTTCCAATCCTTTAACTGCATTTATTTTCAGTAAAAACTAAACCTTCTCATGGAATCTGCTAAGCAGCACACAGACAGTTTTTCAGTAGCAGGTCCCTTTGTGCAGACACTTGAAACTGAGTACTGAGCCACCGCATAGTGCCCATTCAGCCTGCTGATCACTATTCTGTACTCCCTTTAAAATGAAAGAACTAACTCCTACAAACTTCTATATTACTTGAACAAGAGACACAGAGATAGAGAATTCCATGGTTAAAGGGTTGCATTTCTGAAGGGCATATGTGGTTTTCTAAACACCAGACTATATATTTTAAGATGAACAATTAAAGGAACAAAAATAATTTACTTTTAAGCAATTCCCAAGAATCTTACACATGTCATTCTCTGCTGACTTTATTTAAAAACTGTTAGTGCTTTGATTGTTATCAAGCCAAATGGTCTTTGTTCCATAATAAACCAAAAGTGAAAATTATCTAAATACTACAAGACCTAAACGTACTACCTAGGTTCTTTGTGTAGTGCCCATGCCAGCTACCTTTGATGTTTAGTTAGTTTCCAGTGGTTATACAGGACCAAAGCTTACAGCATTATCTGAAAGAATGTGTGAAGCATGAATACAGAAACTTCAAAATACATTTAGATAGAACACCATTATTTAAAAGCTTTCATGTGCCATGCAAATTTATATCACTTGCATGAAGTGTCAGACATTATGTGTGTGTATATATATATATATATATATATATATATATATATATATATAATATGTGTGTGTGTATAATTCTATATAATTATATATATATATTTCTATGAGGTTTTCTGCCTCTCCAGGTAAGACATTAAAATGTTTACTATCTTTGGAAGACTTCACTTTCAAATTCATGAGAGTAGACATGATGTCATAATGGGATCTAAGTGGAACACAGCATCGTTTTCTGATATGGACAAGAGGAGGTATCTTCTTGGCGGTGCACATGTTGACCTGTTAGGACCACTTGTCAAATGTTTTCCATTTTCATTGAGGAAAATTCTCATTCCGTAGTGCCAGAGGAACTCATATATTCATTTCCTTATTATTTTAAGATTCAGCTAAGCTCTACATATGACTCTGCTACATATACATTATTTTATTTTTTCTATACCATAGCTTCACTTCAAACTCAAGTCCCCATTATCCAGGTAGAAAACAGAAAATATAAATGATTTCAGTTAATTAAGATTAATTTAGGTCAGGAGTTTCTCTGTCCACTCAGGGTCTTATTTTTCTACCTGTCTTTTTCCTGAATGTAATTTATATTCTGCAAGTATTGGTGGCAGGAAGCATATGGCTATATTGCTGTGCCCTCTGATATGTCTGCATCCTAATTAGCTTTGGTTCATGCCCATGTTACTGTACCCTCGCTGCCTTTCTGCGGGTGTGGAAGGGGGACTATCTCCTGTTTACTCTAGCTAGGACAGGTAAAAATTCTATAGTTATATCTAAAGACTCACTGTAGTTTGGGAGAATTCTATGAGATTTTCTGCCTCTCCAGGAACCAACTGAGACACATGACGTGTGTTCTAAACCTATCTGAGTTTATTTATAGAATAAATGGCATGCTTTATGACCCATATTCAAGGCTACATTAATATCTTAGATACTGCTGTCTCTTGAGCTCTCCTTTCAACCTGGATAGTATTTATTTTGCAAATGAATGAAATATGGTAGATGGGAGTCTTTTAAATCTACTGTTTAACACACAAACTTTATGTCCAAAGTCCATCAGGATTTTGAAACTCAAAATCCTTATATTTTGAGCTTTAAAAACAATTTTCTCTTCTCTTGTTCAGCATTGGTGCTTCTGCTGTGATGACCCTGCCATGAATTTATGCATGCAAAGATCTCGGAGCAGTGAGAGAGCCACAAGTTCACAAGACCACAGCAACCATCAAATCATTACAATGAACAACAATGAAAAACATACAGACTGATATGTCAGAAGAATAACAAACTATGGTGGAATTTTCTTTCACTTTACCAAATCAAAACTCTTGATTAAAGAGGACAAAGAAGAATATATAATAGGCAGGATACCTGAACTAAAGATTCTTTCTCCCTTTGCTTTATAAAAACAGAAACTTTTTAAATAGTCAAATTAGATTTAGAATAGCATTGATAAGTAAATTTCAAATTTTCTCTCTCTGGAACTTTTGATCTTTGATTCTGCAGATAGAGGACCTTCAGTTGAAGCTCAGATGAGGAGGTAGTTAGTAATTATGAAAGTGACTAGATGTGAGGTTTACCTTGTCTGCTTGGGACACTTTGCCTCTGAATAGTTCTCATTCTTTACTGCAGACTTCCAGTAGCTTCCTATTACTTTTCTCCCATGGAATTTGAACAATTTGACAGTCTAACCAGAACCTGACTTCAACCTGCCTTTCCAGGTGTGCTTTCTCAGCTTATCTCATGAATGGGAACCTCCATGCTCACTGACCTTCCACTCTCCTATCAAAAGCTTCTTGAATTTTTCCAGCTCCCTGAATTGAGACAGCCTTTTCCCTTCCCAGGAGATCTCGCTTCCTCATCCTTGAGCGGGGCAAATTACTCTTTTCATTCCAGTTCCTCTTAATGGCTCCCTCAGTCTCCTTCCTTCCCCATCACTAGCAATCTCCAGGCTCCCAATAGCTCTCTTCAGCACTTCCTTAAGGGTGACATGGATTATGGATATTTCTGTAGCAAAAGACCCAGAGGGAGAAAACTGGAGTTTTTAACCTTGTTTTGAACATTGCATCAGGTCATTTTGGTTCTCTTAGCATCAGGCCAGCCTGAGGATGTCTGAACTATCCTTGCACCATTTTCAGCTGGAAGTTGGTTGGTTGAAGTTTTCAGCTCATATGTACATAAATCAAGTCTCGATTTCCAACAGTGCTTGGTACTCAGTAACTATTTTCTAAATCAAATAGAACGGCAGATGAAAAATAAGGAGTGTGTTGATCAATCCCATGGGGCCAATGTGGGAATAAGGATGATGTGTAAATATTCTGGTTGATTCTCCAGATGGGATGTAGTCATGGGGCACCTTTTCCCTTCCCTTTATCTTACCCAGTGGTTGGGATTTCCTTCTTTTATGTCTGCAGAGTGAAAGTTTTAATTCTCTTTTAGTATGATTAAGGAGAGGCACAATATAGGACAGCAAGTTCACAGTGAAGAAAAGGGCTGAAGATTAATCACTAATTCACATTTTATTTGACGAGTTTTGAATAAACTCAGAAAGCCTTGCCAGGTAAAAGCCAAATCAGATCTTTATTTCAAAGATAAAAAGAACACAGTTCCTTGGCAGCAGTCTAAGCTCTTCTAGTCTTTCAACAAGTGGCACTTGGTGTTTTAACTCACTGCTAAGGCTTCAGGTTGCATTACGCTGTCATGCTACTAAAGACTATGGACTTTAAAAAAGAAAAAAAAAATTAGCTTACCTCCACATCCTTGTTAGCCCATCACATCTGCTATTCAATTATGTGTTCCTTGCTTGTGGGTACCTGGAAGAGTGAGAAAGAATAGAAAAAGAAAACTTAAATATTACTCAACTGCATTTTGTGAAAGGCAAATATATACAATTTTAATTGATGACAAACACACACTTCATAAAACTATTAGCATGCAACTCCAGCTGCAAAAACTGAACAGCGATATGCCTAAGCTGGTTAGCAGCAAAAAAGTAAACCAATCACATCGACAAAAAGCCACCATAAACAAAAAAACTATATTGAAAAGATCAACGGTTTTGGCATTCATCCCTACCATCAAGTCTTTCGCTTTCTTTTTTGTTTTCCATCAAAATTTAGCTTACGTTTGAAGTTAGCAAGAGTTGCATTACTATTATTGTTAATTTTAGTTCTGTTTATTACCTTGAGGGTTATATATTGTAAAATAATTTTGGTGCCTCTAGTTAATGTTAATTAGTTGTTTTAATAGCCTATAGACCTATTTGTTATGTTTTTGTAGGTTTACTTTTTTAACTATCAGGAACTTAATAACTGAGAATATTTAACATTACTGTTGCATAGGCAAAATTACAGAGTTACTATTAGTGTTACCTGTTTAACGTTTAGTCATCCTTTGAGTCCTGCGACATATTTCCTTAATAATCATCAGCCATCAAGTCTGATAGTCTCAAAAGAAATATCAGCCCTCTAAACTGCCTTCAAGGGCGGTGATATTTAGCACTGAAAATTACAAATAAAGTTTTTGAGGTTGAATAGCAACAACTGGCCAGTGACACTGATGATTTGTTTGTCAAAACAAACTGTTATCAACTACGCAAATGAAGTCCACGCACTCCTTTGAGTGAAAACAATAAAGTGAATCTACGCAATGCTTACATGTTGGATGGGATATTTAATGTGCGGGGAAACTCAAAGGTTGAAGAACTAGGCATTTAGACAGTGGTAAGTGGTAATCTTACCTCTTTATACTCCATTACTCTTTCTCACGAGAGACATGCTAATGCAAACAAGTCAATCAGAATTTGTGTTTAGCAAGATAAAGCTTAGAGGATAGTTTAAAATCCATTTATTATTCTAAATCCATTTTTTTCCATTAACATGTTATACATTAGTGTTTACTAACCATGATTCATGTAACAGTTTAGTTTGTTAACTTTTAAATTATTTAACAACCATAAGTTATTAATACATTTTAAAGTATTACACAAATATCTTAAAACAGGCTTGGGTTCATTTTTGTAATTTTTAAATAGAAAACATTTTAGGCATCTCTTGAAGAAGAAATAAAGCAGGCATTTAAAGCTAGAAAACAAGTAATTCCAAATTTAGTTTTTACAAAAGTTTTCAGCTTTATTGACAAATTATGGCAAACATATTTGACAAATTGTGGTTTCCTATTTAGAGAAGCTTACACATGGAACTTTATGTGTGTTTTTTTTTCTTTTTTAACAAATACAGGTTAAAACACTGAACAAATTCAGTTAGCTACATACATACAGTAGCTGCTTGTTTTCAACCCCATTAAAACAGCATTTAAAATTAAATTTACAAACTTAATATCGAACATCTTTATCTAACTAACAGATATTAAAAGACAGGTTAAAACATCTTATCTACAACTTTATTATCAGCTAGTTCAAAAATCATATTACAGTCTTTTAGCAACCCTAAACAAAATTTCTGCTAGTTGGTTGAGACTCAAAATCTGTCAACAGATTCATGCTCTTTCTTAAAAAATAAAAGAAAAAAAAAGAAAAAAAAAAGATTACACACAACAATGAAAAACAACCAAGAGAATATCATCCTACTGAATGGTTTATAAACTATGCTTGCCAATATCTTTTTCAATTTGTTTTGTAAAATAATACTAGTGTCAATGCCACGACAACAGTATAGAGGGAAATACAAGAAATATATGGGAGTAATTATGAGCAGTTATCCCTAGAATAGAAAAACAAACAAAAAAGGACTATTACTTGTCTTGTTGCTGTTTATGTGGAGACCACAGGCTATGAATTGTCTTTTGAGGTGAGGTCACAGGTGAGGAGGACCTTCAATATCTACCATAGGGGTGTTCCCTGTATCCCCCTCTGGCTGACCTTGGCGGTGGTGCCTTTAAGCTGGAGCGGGTTGTGGCCCATTCTTCTGGTGCTATGAACAAGAGAAAGACAGTAACACACACATGATTTCACAGTTAACAACAACAAAAAAGGTAACTTAAGACACAATTAGCAAACCAAGAAAAAGAGATTAAAAAGTTTCAGCACTGAAAGCTAAAGCCACACACACACACACACACACACACACACACACACATACACTTGTATTATTTATTTTTAAAATATTATTTATAATTTTTTTTCCACTTGGAATTAAACTTTCCTAGCTTTTCTCAGAGAATGGAAACTAAAGTCCTTGAATAACTGCACATTTATTATGTTTTAGATTTTAATGCTGCAAAATAGAAAGAGGAGTATCACTGCAATCCATTCCTCACTTAATCTTCAAATACAGACTTCAAAAATAAATTGGATATAGTGAAGTAATGTTTTCTTAGGCCTTGATTAACTTGAGAATCTACTAAGAATTTTATACAAACAAAACCCAAAATAATTAATGCCTATTCTCTGTCCTATAAACCACCTAATTAGGAAACTTTCTAGGGCGGAATCTACAGTTTGGTATTTTTCCTCTGCTCCCTGGGTGATTCTCAGGTGATCCAGAATTGAGATTCATTGTGCAGACAAAGTGAGAAATGAACAGCATATGCTGCAGAGAAAGTTTTAGGTATCAAAATAAGTAAAGAAAAAGAATTATCACATCAATTTTTCCAAGTAAAGAACTCAGAAAGTACAGAGGTATGTGATACACGAGGAAAACACATTTGTCTGTTAAAATGCATTTCCATTATCCTCAATGTTATGGAACATATACTCAAACCAAGAAAAAAACATGATTTTGTGTATAATAGAATATAGCTATTGTAAGGTCTCTGTTCCTAGATTCTGGCCCTCCTCCAAAGGAGCTTAATATCAAACTCATAGTGACATTTATGTTATTCCAAAAGCTATATTATCTGCATCTTTCAATCAGTTCTGCACAGAGAACAGATTTTATGCACAGATCTTTGGTGGAATGAAGTGGACATAAAGGTAACTAGAAAGATAGAGATATATTGGCACCAATAGTTGATACAAAGAGTGAAAAGAATGGAAATATCAAATGGAAATTTCCAGAAGACCAAGGGCAACTGATATAGGACATTTGTCCCTGGAAAGTTCAATTGCTACTAAGAATTTGCTCATAAAGATTGCTAAATGGGATGAGAAAAAATTAATTATATTTATAAGCAAAGGGAAATAAATGCAAATATAGAAAAATAATGGCAAATCTATCAAGGTTGGAAGAAATTGTACTTAGTAGATATATATTAGGTTTCTGAGGATATTCTTTTTCAAGACATTGTTATTACAAATGACAACTAATGATAAATGAATAATTATCTTTTCCACTACTTAAGTACATACTTAGGTTTATTTCAGTATGTGATAGAATATAAAATAGGAGTGAGAAAATAAATAAGTAGGAGAAATGTTGCCGTTGCTCAGAATAATGTTTACCTAGATCAGGGGTTGACCAACTATGGTATCTGAGCCAAACTTGGCCAGATGCCTGATATTATACACAAAATTTTTACTGGAATGTAGGCATTTTTATTTATATAATATTATCTGTGGGTGTTTGCATGGTGGAAAGTTAGAGTTGAGTCACTGTGACAGAGATTAGACTGCTACATAGCTTCAAACATTTATACTATAGGCTTTTAGAGAAAAGGCTTACATACTCCTGCTCTAGTCCATGTTGTATTTTCTGGAGAGAGAATATGGACATAGATCTTTCTGATATGCTCTCTTGGGGACAGGAATTTAGGAATTTACTGCCAAGCTGCCTGATTTCTCAACATGGATATTTGGGAAAGAGTTCCATGTGTTACATCATTGGAATTAAATAAAAATGTCTATGGTGTACTAGAGAGGAAAGCAGAATTTGATGGCAAGCTTGAAAGTACTTTCTTAGCCTTCTGTAAAATGAGCAATTGATTACTCCATATCTGTGAGGTACTTGAGAATATGCTAATTTTCTTACCTTCCATACTAAAATATACTCCCCATTTATTATAATTTTTTTTTAAACAAATGGAATGTAACACTCCTTGCTGATTGTTGTAGTGTTAGAGATCTAGGAATTGTACTGTGTGTGTGCATAGGGTGGGGGTAGGGGTGCATTTCAGAACTGAGACAATAAACATTTAAACTATTCCCCAGAAACAGAAATCCTGAGCCCTTTCTCAGATTCTCAAAGTTTCTGGTAAATATTCCTGCACAATAACTGAACAGAGCAGAGGACATGAAATGCCTGCCACATCTCACCCCCAGAGGACCTATGTGTTTAAGAACTTAGTGGCTTGGCTTCACTTGACTTCAATGAAAGCTGTGGGGCAGCTAATTGATGAGCAGAAATTCTTCATTTCCTAACTGTAGAAAGTATGATTGCTCACTGCTGTATCCATATAGCCTGGAACAAATGTCATGTCTATTAAGGGTTGACTGCCATGAAAATCTGCATGAACAAAAGGAGGAATAAGTGAATAAATGTGGGAACTATGGGGCAAAATGAGCTCTCTCTAAGAAAAACCTGAAGAAAACAGCAACAAGCTGAAGTAAGCTGACATTAACTTTAAAAGCAGTATGACTAGATATCTTTTAGATTTGTTATACTCAGATTTCTTACCCAAAAGAGTTTTTCAGCTACCAGAAGTATTTTACTACTGAATTCAATGAAATAATCACAACAGAAACTCACTACAAAACAGTGCAAAAGAATTACATTCTATTGCACAAAAATGTCCCCTTTTGTAGTTTTCCATTTGTATATAAACCAATACTATTTTTTTCCCTCCTTGCTCGAGGCTAGGGAAGTGAGATATTCTGTTAACTTATAAAAACTGTAACTAGGAAGACAAAAAAGGAGTTAAAATGTACTCCTCACAGACAAAGGGGAGTTTTAAAATTTCCAAGATTCCTCACAATCAGCAAGAGAAACCAAGGGTTTATTTCACTTAATTCAGATTTTTCTGTTGTTTACATGTTCTCAATAACAGTGGTGAGCAAAGATTAGGAAAAGTCTTTCTTTCTTTTTGTGCCAAATGTTCTTCATGTATATATTTGCAAACATCAGAATGTTTACAGAGAAGCACTCCTTACAATTGCTGTACAGTATAATCCAGTTTCTCTCAGTGAAGCTAGGCTCTCTACCACAGGGCTTGGAGAGTGCTGGCTCAATGAATATTTTTTCCAATGTCATCTGCCAATCTGCCTTGCTTATCAGCCATGTGTAGGCTCCTGGATTTCTTTCCTGCAGTTATCAGACATGAAAGATAAACTTAGGAAGCCAAAGGGAGTCTAACCTAAGCAACCATGGAACCATCATCATGGAAAAGACCCAGATATACAGAGACAAATGCTTTTAAGGTTCCTCATAATGAAGGGTCTCTGAAATATAAAGTTATAAAGGCCCAAGAATGAACTTATAATTTATCTGTCCTCTTGAGATTCTACTATTTAGGAGATGAGTATATTTAAAGTATTTTAGGACTTCCTACAAGTTTTGGATTCTTGGACAATCGTTTCTAGTCCTGTGATGTTGTCTAGGGTGTCATTTAAAAATAAATAATTGCATACTGAAGTAAGAGCCTTCAGTAAAATGATAAAGGAACTAAGATGCTCTCAGTATCAAGATCATTGTCATATGAGAAGTGCTAGCCAGACTATGAATGTAAATTGAGAATATAAATTACTCCTCAGAGTAGATGCTAAATAACTATCTGCTCAATTGAGTTTGTTGGAATGGATTAGAGAATTGTGGCTTGAGAAATTGCAAAATTGGGACATGAGGAAACAAAGCCATTTCTTGGCTTCCCAATTCATATTTCAAGATACCATGTAGTGTACAAAATATAAAATACCTTCATATTTATTATATAAATAACAAAGTATCATTAAATATTTCTGTCTTTTTTTTTTCTTTGCTGAAGATCTCTTATGTGCCAGTCACTATACTATGCCCTGAATAGGAGGACAGTTCAGGAAGTCTTAAAGGGATCACAGGGAAAAAAAAAAACAGCAAAATGTTGTCAATTACAACACAATTATATTTTAAGAAATGTTGGTGAAAGCACAGAGGAGGGAGCTACTAACTTTCATTATTCAGATGAGCTTGGATTGAACTCTTAACATTTAGTCATCTGAAGGAAGGGATTTTCTGAGCAAATAAACAATCTCAGTAAGAACATAGGTGCCATTTAAACTATCAAAGAGAATTTACTTTCTTTAAAGGCTTTCCTATACTACTTTGTAACATGTGGCCTTGTTTCTAAACTGGACTCTAAGATCTATGTGAAGAGAGACCTTCTATAGTGGCAGCCTCATGGTAAAAGCACTATAAATATTTGTAATCTACATATAAATGAACAGCACTACCAAACAAAAAAGGAATTTTGCAAAATGAGTAAAACAGAACTATTCAGAAAGGCACTATGTGCAATTAGGTTGTCATGTTGCATGTATTTAAAATATATCAATATTTATTTAAAGTTACTCTTTTTTAAATTAATTAAGACTATTTTTTTTAACTCTGTGAGTCAGTTTTACAAAATGCCTAGAGTGCATCTCTATTACATGCTAATAACCATCACTGAGGAACATTTTACTTTGATAAGGGAGTATAAATTATCCAGGTAACTCTTCTTGTGCATTAAATGTTACTCTAGTGGCTTCAGAACCTTCTGCATCTCAAATACTTTGCTGTCAGCAGAATCAGGCCTATTAAGTGGTATGCGTTTCTCCAAGTACTCACATTTCTGCAGTGGGAGCATTCACACTGGGAAAGAAAAATCTCGATGACTTTAAAAGTTGCAAAACTGTGTTCTTTGTTCCAGATACATTAAACATTGAAGTTGTTGAGAAAAACAGGAATCATAGAAAAGAGGGGCCAAATCATAGGAAAGTTGGCACTATTTAAATAGCTGGAAAAGTAAATTTTTAATGTTTTTATCTTTCAGGAAGTAGGTTTAAAACATCACCTTCAGAATAAATCAGTTTTAGAGTTCAGTTCAGAAAGGATACCAAGGAGATTATTACCATGAGGCCACAGCTGCCATGTTCACACTTTGCTAGTCCTAGATAGCTCTTTCTTTGTGTTTCTGAAATCTGTAAAAGAGCCTCAAGGGAAAAAAAAAAGTTTTTAAAACCCACAACAGGGGAGGGCAGCTATACTATTTTTTTTAGTACACTGTAGGTTTATATGCAAAAACCAGAACTAAAGCAGAAAAGTTAAATTAATCTCTATCATTACAAACTGCTGGAGTCTGGTTTGTGAATCGTACGAGAGCATTACAGAATGGTTGATTAAAATTCATACTGGCTCTGAACAACTCAGGTTTTTAGTCTCAGGTATATTTCTGATCTCTTTAAGGAATATCATTATATTTAAAAGCACTTTTCAAATATGTACTTATGGATTGTTTTAAGGCTATTTATTCCCAAAGAAAGTATGTTAGGTTTAGATGTTTTGCTGTTATTATAACTCAGTATCATTACACCCTCTAAAGCCCAAGCACAGGGCAAGGTATTTTATGTACATTATTAGTAAAGCCTCACAATTTTCTACCAGGGTAGGAGTTAATATGACCATTCTTTTCTAAATACAAGGAAATGATAGCTCATAAATTTTGGTTGTTAGCAAGATTCGAATTTTTATCTATAACTGTCTCATTATTTTTCCACCAACCCTTTCATATGAAAGAAGTACCTGGCTACTGGTTTTTCTTTTTTCTCCCTAGAAAGCAGGATTTAATTTATGTTACTCCCCTTGGATTATATAATAATTAGTGATTTCCACAATAATTAATTAGCTAAATGAGTGAGACTGTAGTTTTGATTCTGTCAACAAACCTGTGGGCTGCGGCAGCTGAATTTGTTAAGATGAAAATCCAGGCACATTCACTCAATCTAAAGTAGAAGGCAGGGTTATCTGTTTTGTGCTCTGAGCATTTGAAAGTATTAATGGAATTTTGGAAACAAATGGCTCAAGCATTTCATCTGCACAATTTGTATTCTCACTATTTATAAGTGCATAGTTTACTGTTTTAAGATGCAGAGGGTAACAGAATAGTACTGAAGGAGAAATATGGGTGACCAGCATCTGTTTTCACAGATGAACATAGTGAATTACATTCCAAGAAGAGTCATTAACTCTCAATTCACCATCAGTTATGCTCCCAGGAAGTTTAGTCAGCTTCTGGAAGCATTTACAACTTTTATCACTCTTACAAATATTTAATGAAATATTGTTTGCTAGAAGAAAGTATCACTTGAGACAATGCATTTAAAGAATAACAAAGAGCTAGGCCTTTCTAAGCATTGCTCTCAATTCTAGAATCTTATGGTACATGGAGGGCTCTTGGTAACTAATTATTGAATAAAATATTTAAATATTTGCTTCTTCATGTTGGATGCATAAAAGAGGCCACAGGCTTCCCTCACATGGATCTCTTCACTTTGAATGGTAGTCTCAGGAGTATGATAGCCAGACCTGCACTTGAATTCTGGTTCTGAAAGTCTTTTAATGTACTGATAATGTATTTCAATTGTCACACAATTCTGAGCCACTGAAATGTGTATTTAACTTTCCCTAAAACGCTGATAAGTTATCTCAGTCAACTTTATCCAAAATTAAACTTTTTCCTTCATACTCTTTCCAAGGTTCCTATACCAGTGAATGAAGCTCTGACCTACCACTTTACCCATGATCCCCTCTCACCTTTGCCCATTCAATCTAAGAAATCACCCAGTTTTGTTTCTTATTCTTCCTTAAACTGTGTAGAATCCACCTCATCTGTTTCTTTTTATTCTCCCTAATCCTTTTCCACCCCTAGTCCTGAGTCTTTTAACAATAGTCAGCTACTTGCTATCTTTAGTTGTGTTTACATGATTTGATGTGTCTCTGTGTGTGTAGATTTGCATATATATTTATTTATATTCCCTACATGCATCTTACTCTACTTTTTTCTACCTTTTAGCCAGATGGACTTGGTTACACTCATTGGCCTGTTTATGTGATTTTGTAGCACACTCAGGATCAAGTCCAAGTTCTTCAGCAAGGCCTAGCCTGGTCTGTTCCCTGACTTCATTTTATACAGTTGGAGTTGATGACTTGTTAATAGCTGAAGTATAAGTACTGCACGGCATTCACAGAAGAAATTTCTAAGGGTTTAGAAACGTAAGAAATATTATTAGTAAAGGTAAAATTTTAAAATATTTTTCTCAAAAGTAAGAGCATATAATCTTTGCATGAGAAAGGACTCAGACAGATCCAATTAGAGGAAGACACTGGGAGAATAAGCCAGTTTAAATTTTAAAGTGCAAGAGACTCAAACTTTAGGTACTTATTACATTTTGGTAAATGAATGCTTAATATATTCAAAGAAAACTTACATTTTCTTTTAATAATCAATACATTTTTATGGATTATCTTTGTTTTCTTCACATTTTTTTTGATTCATGTTATGAATACTTATGATTTCTGGTAGGGGCCCCATAAACCAGGGTACTTTCAAAAATCATCTCTTGGCTACTGGGAAACTTGTCCTAAATATCAAAATTTCCCCAGAAGCAGTCAAATACATTTTAGGGTTTGAAGAAGGGCTTAGGTAAAGTCCCTAAGTGATTAGTGAAGGTACATGTTTCCACTTAGCTACCTGGACAATGAAACAAATAATAGCTCCCAAATCCAAATTATAATAAACACTATGGACTATATTGAAGATACAAATGAGTAAATTCAGGAAGACATTTCATAAATATGGGTAATTCATAATAAAGTCTTATAACCATTTGAGTATATAATCCCAAAATATATCGGTGACCCAACAAATTGGTATAGGGTACTTCTTTAGTAATTTTAATTATACTCATTGGAATGTAGATCTATGGACATAGCTGAATTTTGTCACCTAATAATTAAGTCTTTTTTTAGTTTTAAGGGTAAAAATCTTTGGGCCATTTTTCTCTTTTAACATGTTTTTTTTTCTTTTTTTCTATTTTTATTCTTACCCTGGCTTAATTCTCCAATGTACTCCACGTATATCACTATCTTCCATATAATAACCTGTTTTCAATTTTATCTTCTGTACCTAAGTTCAGGTGGTTTCAATCATTGCTATCTCTGTGTGAATATCAGGAAGGCAAAAACTGCCTCATAAGCTTCGGGCTGCTCTAAAAACTTACAGGTAGTTTGTTAATGGGTGACTTCTACAGTCTACTGAGTTCCCACATGAGGCCATTATAATTTTAAATATTAGGAAAATCACTATATTCACCCCCTTGGTTGTGGTGGTGTTTTAAATTATCTTCTGTTTTAGCCTTCGTCATATACGTTTTACATATTACTGTATTTAATAACAAGTTGACTCAATCTGTAGCATTTCATTTCTAACATGAATATGAATATGCTACAATGAAACCCATCATTCTAAATAAACAATTTGCACCAATAAAAATTACTGTTACTTATTGGCAATATACTTAAGTGGCTAAACTTTAAACATTTTTCCTTGACTCTGCTGGATGGCTATAGGACAATATAAACTAGTGATTCTGAATAGTATTAAATAAGTATGTGTCTATCTTCTTACTTTGGAGTTAAGAGCTCATCTCAATGAAAAGGAGACAAAGAAGTTCATAGAAGAAGGATTTCCAAAATGGAAGGTAGAGAAAAAACTGGTGAATGATAATTGAAAACAATGTAGAAGCTTGCCTGCCTTGAGTCTACAAAATACTTTCATTACTGTCAAATGAAATCCTGAATCACTCAAAAGCCTGAGGAATTTAGCCAAGGATGTTTTGAAATGTACATAAGGATAAGGGAAATAATAAAAGAGAGAATAAAAATGATGATAAAAAGTGATATGTTATAATTCTCTTCTGGAAGAATGCCAATATTTTCTTCCATTCAGGGAAGAGGGTAGGCTTGCGACATAATATAGAAAAGGAGGCTAATCTGTGGTTGATGATTGTTTCCCTCCCTCTACATGCCTCATTTCTGTTTGGGATCAGATAGCAGCCCAGTGTGTGGTCTCAGACCAGCATAAAGTATGGTAGTTAGAAAAAAAAGTCCACAAAGTGTTAATCCAGCTGCCTGACCTGCCCTGACTGCTTGTGCTTTTGCTCCAGAGTGCCTTTGCTTGCATCCCCAGGTTGACAAGGAGCTCTCACCCCTTGTATTGTTTAGCTACTTTTTGTTCCTGGTTACTGAGCGGCAACCTCTAAACCATAAAATTTTCTAGAGAATTAAAGTGACTTTGTTATTTGTGGCAAGTCCCTGGGACCACATTTGAGAGTTTATGCTTGATAAGATGACTCAATATGGGGGCTGGTCCTGTCAGCAAGACCATCATGATTGGGCGGTGTAGCATTGGTCCATGTGCTATCAGCCTGACTGAAGAGGGGAAGAGGCTAGGTATTGAGATCCTTCAGTCAATCACATCCACATAGTAAAACCTTAATGGAACCTGGAATGCTGAGGCGTCTGTGAGGTTCCCTGGTGGGTTATACTTGGCTTATTGTTTATTACACACTGATGTGTGCCAGGAGAATGCAGACCAGATGACGAAGGTTAAGTTTGGGACTCCTCCCCACCAGACTTTGCTCTTGCCCTATTCTTCTTTGTCTGGTTCCTTTTCAGCATTTAAGGAAAAAAAAAAGGAGGAGGAAGAGGAGAAAAAGAAAAAGAAAAAACTGTAATAATAAGAGAAAGTTTATTTAACTGTGGAGTATGACCTAACTATGGGCATCCCTCAGATTCTTCATTTGCTTTCTCAAATCTCCTCAGGAACTGGAATCTTACACCTTTATCTATGACTGAACCATCACTACCAGAAATTCTAGATGCCAGAAACCCAGTGCAGTATCTATCTACTGGCTGAAGCTGCACTCATCGGAGCAGGAAATGACTTCTGAGTTCTTCCTGCAATCGCTGAGTTCAGAAAGACTGACCTAACTATTCTACTGATTGTTGTTGTTTTTCTGACAGATATTGTTAGCAACTGAGCTAAAAGTTTAACAAGGTCCCAGTATGGATAAGTCATTTGTTCAAAACAAAGAGACAATGGTTACAAGTCATCACTAATATAAGACCTTTCCAAGATGTATGATGTTTCAACAATCCATATTTATGTATGTGTGTGTATGAGTGTGCTTGTGTGTGTGCATATACAACCAATTCTCAATAAGTCATGCTTCCAGAAATTATATAATATTTAATAAATAAGATATAGCACATTTACTTTATAATAATGTATCTTAGTCTTTTTTCCTTCAATCCATGCCTTCTTTTAATCAATACAAAAATCTTCTCAAATGCTGGAAATATCGTAAAGACCCCCTGAGATGGCATATTCCCTGGGTTATATATTTGCTTAGCTGGTATACTTCCACAGGTACAAGAAAAAATTTTTCCCAGCTTTATATTTTGCATTTTAAAAACAATGATGTTTCTTTATTCTAGATATAAATCTATATTATATTGAAAATGTTTTATTGTACGTTACCTGTTCAACCTAAGATTCTGACAATAAGTCAGTAACTTTCTTTTCCTCCTTAGCTAAAATGATTGTACCATTAACTCAGCAGAAAGAAAGTTATAAAATAACTTTCCTGTGGCTTGTTTTATTGTCTCAACAAGAGAGCTGTTAGATGCATGTGGACTATAATTTTTTTGTGGAGTCTATCTGTTGAGTAAATTTTAGAGAAAGTCAAGTTTGAAATTTAACTGTTGAATGCACAATTGTTCAAAAAGAAGTAAATTATATTTTTCCATTACTTAAACTTACAGCTTTTTAAAAGTAGATTTAAAATGCAGGTTCTATAATACAATGTTTGCTTACAAAATACTGTGTTATAAAAGTGGCCTGCGCATAAATTGCATGTTACCTTCAAGAATGCAAATGTCTAGCACAGATTTTCATCTTTTTCAGTTAGTCACAATAAGGAGCTAATGACAGGGAAACTGGATTTCAAGAATAATTTGACCTTATAATCATGAAAGAAAATATAAACATAATTATCAAAGGTAGATATTATATATTAAGATTATAGGCTACTTTTCACCCACCACCACATATGATACCCCAAACTTTTGCTCATCCTTAGATTACAAGAGAGCCATCCAGGAAGCTTTTAAATGATCCTGAAGGCCAGTTCTCATCTCCAAAGATAGTGACACAGCTGGGTGGAAGTGAAAACTAGATGTTATTATTTTTTTTCTAAGCCCAGCAGGTGATTTTAAAATGGGTAATCAAGGTTAATAATCTCTCAAATATGTAGATGCAGGTTCCAGTTTGGCCTAAAACTGTTGATTTGGGAGTGCATGATTCAAAACAAAATTGAAAGTGCAAATGCAACCAACCAATCTAAAATTAGCAATACAAGCTGCAAAGTAGTGATACATTCCTTTTTGATAATCAGCATTTTATTATCAAGACTAATTGGATTAGATGTCCACCTAAATGCAACCTCCAAAATAGTTCCAGAGAAAAATTAGCTAATTTTTAAATTAATTTTACAACTTTATTTCACACAATTTTACCAGACTCTTTTACTTTCAATTAAAAAGAAAGTTTAAAAATTTACGTTATAATTAAATGACTCAAAGTGATATTTTTTCTCAGCGACCTATCATGTAACAACATTAATATTAATAAATTCTAGGAAAAAGAAATTGTTTGCATATATTATTTTTAACGAGTGTTAAATTCTTGGCAATATGAAGAAAACCCAACTCCATTTGCAAAATCAATTTTCTCAAATGCACGTTTCTATTTACTATTAAAAATAGAAAGCTTTGTTCTTGAATCACATGAAATCCAGTTGGCTTCATTTTCATTGGTGTTTTCACAGATTAATCAATGCAGGCCTTATTTTCACACTGGGATAATAATCATTCTAGCTCCTCAACACAAAATGAGTATGTTCGTGTTCTGCAATCGACTTGAAGTGAGGCACTCAAATGCCCGAGAATACGGCACAAAATTTATTTTGCTTTCATTCATTTGAAGACAGTGTATTAATATTATCCTCCTTGCTTCCACACAGCTGTCATCTAAAATGCCACTGAAGAATGGATGCATAATTAGCTCTTCAGTTCATACATTAAATACATTTTAATAAACAGCTCTTTTCTTTGAGAAGATAATATTGCTGTCCATTCTTAGCTGTCACTCTCAGAATTTAGAGGGTATTTCTTATGTGAAGCATTGCTTAGCCAACCTAATGTATGCACTGTATTTAAAATGCATTCTTATTGAATTATGAGCTATTCAGATTTATCTAAAACAATTTTCATAACTCTGATAAGTTAGGAAATATTTTAAAATGCAGAAACTGACTAGGAATTCCTATAAGTCAAATATTTACATTTTAAAAATAAATTTCAATGATCAGAATATAATATTTGAATTTTAATTTAATAAAAATGTATTTAATATTAATTACCTGTTTAATATATATTAACACATTACATATCAAATAATATTCACAATAGTTATCTTTTAATATTTACTTATATTAAATATTTTAATTTTACTTCAATTGTTGCATAAAAGTTTAACATTTAATATTATATGCAGATATCTTAATTTGTGACAAAGCTCAAGAGGATATGTGATTTTCTTGAAGTCACATATTTGTTACTTAGACAATGAAACATAGGCCCCAAAGAGACAAATACAATTTCAATGTTTCAATTCACAAAATACATATGTAGTAAGGCTCAAGCCTGGGAAGGCGTGTACCCCTGTAGACCCAGCTACTTGGGAGGCTGAGGCAAGGGGATCAATTAACTCACAAGTTTGAGATCAGAACTGCCAACATAGGGAGACCCTGTCTCAACAAACAAATAAATTTGCAATGTATTAAGATTCGAAATGAAGTGTCATCTTGAAGGACTGTCGACTTTATTTCAAACCATTTCTGAAGGCAGTCTAAAGGAGAGATTCTACTTGTGAATCTGTTGACTATAAGACCCTGCTATTCTTCCTGTAGAGTGCTCCTGCTTCCTCTTTCAGGGCTTCCTGTTCTTTCTACAAATTTGAGCAGGAGAAGAAGGAACCCAAACTGACTGACTTGAATCTTCCCACATAACTGTTCAAATGTGGGCAGTTGCATAAGTAAAGATACTCCACTGGAATTTAATATGTATACCTATGATACAATCAATGATCAGGGAGAAGTTACTAATTCAGAATGAAAGTAAACAAAGAAGTGAAGATACAAGATTTTAATTTAGGAATAAACAATGATGTAAAAGATTGTGTATGGTTCATTAAATAAAAGATAAATGGATACAAGTTAAAATAGAAGATATGCCACAATTACAGAAAAAACTATAAAAATCTATATTTAGCTTTAGTGGGTTCTCAAATCACTGCTCCACATATTTGTTTAAATCTTACCATTTGCCCATTTGGATATCATAGGATAAGCAACCTACCACCAACTACTAATATCTAATTACCACTACACAACATCCAACACCAAAACCCTACTGTTCAGAATGCATATAAATTGGGCTTCAAATTTTTGATGCTGATCACTGACTATTTTTCAAGTCATTTAACTTGGTCCTTGCTCTGTATATATCAGATGTGAGAACATGAGAATTCTCAGAATTTAAATATCATGATCATATAGTTTGACACAAAAGTACTTAATTTTTGGTTATGCAAAAATGAGGTGTCTCACCTCTCAAATGAACATATTAATAGTTAATTCTATATTACATGATTCAGAAGTAGAAATACATTTTCTATATTCTATGATAAGAAAATCTTCAAAAATTTAACAAAACAGTCTACATTGTATTATCTTTTTAAAATAAAATATTTATATTGATAGAGTAAGACTTGGAAAAATATATAACAAAAAGTACAGAATTGATAAATACAGGAGTATAATTCAAGATGATTTAAATTTTCTTCTTTGTGTTTACTTGCATTTTATATATCATATGTGCATATTTTTAGAGTACGAAAAAAAAGACTTATTTTAGCTTATTGAGACCTACATATCTGTTTATATTTCTAAACATCTGTGGTAAAAATGAATTCAGAAGCAATTGCTAAAAATAAAACAAAAACACACTCAGATGCTTTTGTTCACAGTGTTAAACCCCTGTTATGAAGTACAGTATGTACTCAGATGGGCCACAAAGAGCCTAGAGGATCACAGGGAAATGGGTTGGGCTTTGGGTTGCTGGCACACATACATACATACCATTCCTTTCTATGAGAGCTGCACCATGATAAAGGTAGCAATTTGTTGTTTAGATTTCTTTGGCTCAGCCCCTGGAAAATCATCCTTCAACCTCAACAATATAAGCCATTAAATTGTCTTGAATGATCATCCTTCTGACATGAAAATTAAGAAACACTTTCCAGATATTTTCCAAAAATACCAACATTTTGAACAGAGAAAAACATCTTGAATATGAAGTATATGCTTGACCTTATGCTTACTCAATAACAGTAAAACATGGTAAATTCTCCCTATTGCCTTATGTAGTGTAAATATTTCAAAATGTAAATGAAAAACAGAAATTTCATCTTTTATCATGAATTACTAGGTATCATTAAATTCATCCCTACCATTGATTTCAGTGCATTAATTATGAAAGGAAAGCTCATGAGAGTAATTTTCCTCCACTGTTATAACAAATATAAAGACTAATGACTATAATTTTAAAAATAAAATTCCATTTTTGAAAAGTTACTTTTAAATAATAATGTATCTCATTAAATGGCAAGCTTCAAGAGAGTGTTTGCTATATGTCTAGAACTGAGAACAATGTTTTGCACATGTTATCCATTAAATAACAATTTGTAAAATGAATAATATTCTCGAACCTTGAAGAGAACTATAAAAGTTTAGAATTCTTGTTTTCTTAACTCTAGATTCTAAACTCACATAATTTAGAACCTGGTGCAATGTATATGTGGCCATATGTTTTTCAATATCAAGAAGGGGCAGTGTCTCAATCTACACCATCATATTCCTGAGCCTGATGTATACACAAAAAGGTCAATGAATTAGAGAAAGGCCCAGATTGTGACTTATCCATCAACCACCCTCAGTAACTAAATGAACAAGCAAGCAGCCTGATTGTTTCATGATAAAATACACTTGGAACAACAGGAGGATAGTTATTGCTGTGTGAAATTCAGAGAGCCCTGGGACAATAGGCAATCTTACACCTCAGCCTGGCTGGTTACTAGTGTAGCCTTGGATAAGGCCTGGGTTTTGGATGTTAGTGTTTTTATTAAGCACCATCTGATGCCTTTGACTCCTTCCTTCCAAAGAGTGAAAAATATATAAAGAACAAAATTAAAGTTATACTTTCTATGGCAGCTCACCAACTAGGCCAGACTTGTTCAAACTTGTCCATCACTTATTTTTTTTTGTGAAATAGCTTGTGAAGATATGCTTAATATGTTTTAGAAAATAGTGCTATGTCCTACAGCAGCAAAAGATTAGGTCAGTTTGATTGGTGTTAGAGAAGCTTGGGAGAGTAGGCCGGGTACTCATCTTAGATTCTCTCTCTCTTTGGAAAATAGTATAAAACACCTCCCTCCCCATAGAGTAGAGAAAGAGTAGCTGACAAGATTTAGAGCTATATCACTAAGTTGAACATTTGTTTTAAAAAACAATCCACTGAAATGGTTTTGGACAAAAACAAATGAAACAAAACCCAACAAAACAAAACTAAAAAGCAATCAGACACTTTGAACTCAACCTCTTGCTTTGTCACCTAATTGTTTAATTGAGGCAAGTTACTTAAAACTGTGAGCCTTAGTTCCTCATCGAAAAAAAATGAAGATTATAACAGGAGGATGTTCCCTACAGGATTAAACAAGGATTAGATTATCTAAACATACCTAGACTTTCTTTTTATGGGGTGGGGGTAGGGTGTTAGGGGCAATACTAGGGTTTGAACCCAGGGCCTAGGCAGGCTAGGCAAGTGCTCTACCACTGAACCCCTCTGTAATTTCTAATCCTCATTATAAATTGCTAAATTTAGAGCTGTAATGTTCTCCATATGTGTTAGCAGTGATGAACAGCATACTAGCCATTGATAAGAATATAAACACAGAAGCTGAGCCTCATAGCTATACTCTCACATTGACTTCACCTTGTCTTTTCGTTTCCTCATAAAAATGAGATAATATTATGACAACTTATTATAAATAAGTAAATGCAGGGGATGGACAGCTTCTGATTGGTGATGGTGGTGGTGATGGTTAATTTTTTCTTTTATTTCTGGGTTTGGCCTGATCTAAGTCAGCTTACGACCCTGGTTCTCAGGAGGACATACTTCCTCCTTCCTCCAGAAGGCTGCACCTTCCTTTCTCCATCCTGATGCAGCACTACACCTTCACCACTGAGCCCTGAACACAGAGGCAACATTTATCATGTTCTTTATTGCTCCCCATAAAGAGGAACAGATTGCCCTTGGCATAATTTTTATAAAAATCCAAGACTGTAAACATTTAAATGAGTGTCATTTTTCAAGGTGGTCAACTGCTAACATGGTATGCATTTTAAAAAACCAGATACTAACTCTCAAAAATGATCCACTGTATTGATACATCAAAGGCACTCAATAAACCTTTACTGAATAGGATTATGATTAATTTCAAGTGACATTTTTAATTAAAGAATTCATTTTTGAAATTAATTAATTTTATAGACCAACATGCTTATTGATTATTGATTCTTATAAGCCAAGCTTTGGCACTTTCAAAAGCTATGCATGCTAGAAAAGTAATTTAAAAGTTATTTTATAGTCACAATTCTGCCCTTAAAAGTCTTAAATATTTAAATGTACTCTGCTCTGATGATCTTTGTGACAGTAGAAAAAAAAAAACATATAATTGTTGCCAAATTAGTGAATCAGACAATAGCACATGGAAACACATAAGACAGGATTCTGAAGGCTCACTGTGGCTGTTGAAAGTGATCTATGATTGTGATTAATTGCTTTTGAAATTTTGATCAAAATTGATCTGTCCAATTTTCTGGCACTGGCTCTGTAAGTCAAATCTCACCCTGGAATCACATAAATCAATTTAGCCTGGACTTGTGTGAAAACTGGGGGGAGAAAGATATAAGTAATTTCTGAGTTGTCAGTGACTGATGAATGTTCGGATTTCATGTTTTTAGTAAAGAAAAGGTCTTACCGTAGCTGTCATAGGCATCCTCACTTACTCCGTGACCGTAGTCATAGTATTCAGGCACACTGCAACAGATTTAGACAGCAATCAATGTTACTGTAATAAGGAGGAATCAACCCAGAAACTCCTATGGAATTTGAAGTAAAAAAAAAATGTGTGCTAAGGTAACACCCCTGGAACCTCTAGGCATAAAACACAATCCTAAAGAAACATTCAGTATGAAAAATACAGTTTATTGATAAGAAGTGCTATGATTTTTTTCATGCTGCTTCAGTACTTCTTTACCTCTATCATCCAATTTGATAAATCAAATTTCCCCTAAAACACAAATATAATGCTTCAAAATTTGTCAAGAGGAAAGTTATAAAAGGTCTATTTTCAAGAAAAAGTGCTACATAAGTTGACAATGTTGTCAATTGTTTATGGTTTTTGATGCTGTTACCTTAAGAAATATGCATCTTCACTTCCAAACAAGGAAACTGTATTTATACTCCCCTCCAACCCTTCCACAGCAGTCAAGCAGTGCCCCCAAATATAAACTATTCTTTTCAATCAGTATTTTGCTAGATACTTCCACATTTAAATAATTATCAAAAAATGTGTTGTTCCCTCTATTTCACACTTGAAGGATACTTAATGCCCCTGCTCTATGATTTTCCTCACTTCATACTACAGCATCAGTTTTCCCCTTTGAAGGCCTCATTCATAATAGTATTCAAACATCTTGTGTATTTTCCTTCCTTAAAACCCTCCCTCATCCACATATCTCTGTCTTGTGATTAGTCCTTTCTGAGTAGCCCTTCATAGACGTTTTCTTAAAAATATATAATTATTCATTCTTTTTACTGACTCCTCTCCATATGTTTTTTAAGCATTTTTATTGATGCATTATAATTATATATATAATGGTATTCACTATGATAATTCATACATGCACATTGCATACATTGGTGTACTTCATTCCCTAGAACCTTCCTTTTCCCTTCCTATCTCCCACTCTTGATCTCCTTCCTCTACTCTACTGGTCTCTTCTATTTTCATGAAGTTCCTTGTGTTTCCTTTTTTCTCTCTAGTTTCCACATATAGGAGTATTCAACCCTTGACTTTTTGAATCTGGCGTATCTCACTTAGCAGGATGTTTTCAAGTTCGGTCCATTTTCCTACAAATGACATTATTTCATTTTTCTTTAAGGATTGCGTCAAAACCTCATTTTGTATATACACCACATTTTCTTCATCCAATCATCTGTTAATGGATTGCTAAGTTGGTTCCATAAGTTGGCTGTTGTGAATTACGCTGCTATAAACCCCTCCTTGTGCTTTTCAATACACCCAATCAGGCCACTGCTTCACGAAAACAGCTCTTGTCAAGATGGTGATCTTTTCAAATCCAATGACCAAGACTTGATCCTCCTTTTATTTTAACATCATTTTAGACCATCGATATGTCCTTCTCCTTCAAACACTTTATTTGCTTTCAGATCTCTCTTATGGGTCTTTGAACTCACATCAGTTCCTCATTCTTCTCTACTAGTGGTACCTCCTCATTTTCCCAGCCACTTAATCCTGGAGAACACTTGGGCTAAGTTATTAGGAAATTTATCTCCTCTATTCATATGACATCCATAGGCAATCTCTTCTGGTTCTATGGCTTTAATATCCTCTCTACTCTGAGGACTTCCAAATTATATCTACAGCCTTCCACTCATAGCACCTCCCCTTACTCTCACGTGCACAACTTACCTTGTGTACTTTGGATGTAAAACTGAACATATCCAATACAAAAAAGAAATTATTTTCTTTCCAACTCAGATCTGTTTTGCATTTTCATTTTTGTCAGTGGCCACACCTTAATTAGTGCTACCTATGCCCCGAATCATGGAGTCCTTCCCTAAGTCCTCTATTTTCTCTTACAACTAATTCAATTCAAATGGCAAATTCTCTCACTTTTACTTGCAAAATATATTCAGAATCTGAATATGTCTAAACATTTTCATACCTATGGCTGTGGTTGAAATTATCACCATCTCTCACCTAAATGAACACAATAGCCTGGCTGGTCTCTGTGCCTTGCTTGCTCTGTTTCCATAAAAATGACAGAGCAGTCAAAGCCAATTTTATAGATGTAAGTTAGATCATCCGAGTTCTTATTGCTCCCCACAGTCCTTAATAAAAAGTTAAGACTCTTACTTTGCCTACATGATTTCCTCCCCTTGTATTTTCAGATCTCACTACCACATCTCCTTTGCTTAGGGTACACTGGGCTGTGAGATGTCCCTTGAACATGGCAAACACATTATTGTGTCAGGGTGTTTCATCTGCTGTTCCCACTTCCTGAAAAAATGACTTCCTTGAATGTCCAATTGTTCCTTCATTCTTTCAGAGATTACACAATGCCACTAACAGAGGGTTCCCTGATAGATCCATTTAAACTAGCACTCAGTCAGGCATCCCTTGCTTCTCCATCTTAGCATTAATCATTCACCACCATACATATTACATAAACAAACACATAAATACACATTTGTTTATGTACTGACTGTTGCCCTTTTGTAGAATGTAAGCTCCTTGGATTTGGAACTCATTTTATAACTCTTTTATTCATTTATCATTGTTCTAGGCTGACTTCTACAATATTGTTTAGCACATACATATTTTTCCCTCAAGAAATTCCTTAGTTTACTCTTTTTAGGTCTTTAGGGAATAGACCGAGAAGGGGCATAGCTGGGTCAAATGGTGGTTCCATTCCCAGCTTTCCAAGGAATCTCCATACTGCTTTCCAAATTGGCTGCACCAATTTGTAGTCCCATTACCTAAACACCTAAAAAGAGCATACTATAGGGATACTGCTACATGGATGTTCATAGCAGCACAATTCACAATAGCTAGACTGTGGAACCAACCTAGATGCCCTTCAATAGATGAATGGATAAAAAAAATGTGGCATTTATACACAATGGAGTATTACTCTGCACTAAAAAATGACAAAATCATGGAATTTGCAGGGAAATGGATGGCATTAGAGCAGATTATGCTAAGTGAAGCTAGCCAATCCCTAAAAAACAAATGCCAAATGTCTTCTTTGATATAAGGAGAGTAACTAAGAACAGAGTAGGGAGGAAGAGCATGAGAAAAAGATTAACATTAAACAGGGACGAGGGTGGGAGGGAAAGGTAGAGAGAAGGGAAATTGCATGGAAATGGAAGGAGACCCTCATTGTTATACAAAATTACATATAAGAGGAAGTGAGGGGAAAGGGAAAAAAACAAGGGGGAGAAATGAATTACAGTAGATGGGGTAGAGAGAGAAGATGGGAGGGGAGGGGAGGGGAGGGGCGATAGTAGAGGATAGGAAAGGCAGCAGAACATATCAGACACTAATATGGTAATATGTAAAACAGTGGATGTGTAACTGATGTGATTCTGCAATCTGTATACGAGGTAAAAATGGGAGTTCATAACCCACTTGAATCAAATGTATGAAATATGATATGTCAAGAGCTTCGTAATGTTTTGAACAACCAATAATAAAAATTTTAAAAAAGCTTATGATGTAAGAAACAACAACAAAAAAATTCCTTAGTTTAAAGTTAGACATTACTTATCATCCTCTGTCCATATTTTAATTTATAAAATTTATAAATTACTTCAAGATGATTAATTCTTTTCTTTTCTTTCTTTCTTTTTTTTTTTTTTCTGTCCTTGTTGTTGTTGTAGTGCTGGTTTATCCAAACTCAGAGCCTCACACAGGCTGGGCAAGCTCTCTATCACTGAGCTCCACCTCCTACCCCCTAATTCCTTTTAAGTATAAAAATGTGTAGCAAGAAAATGGCTTGGTTCCAAATATCCAACTGTATAAGATCTGAAAATGGGAGAGAGATGCCAAAGGGGTAGGTTGGAGAAAAACAAAGAAGGGCCCCAAATTATAAGTTCTCCAAATGTGGCTGTTATTATCCTTGAAGGCAATACCATCAGCCTCAATATACTAAGAATTTGTGAACCTGTGATTTAATTGATAGTAAGGGTACAGAAGCAAAATAAATAAATAAATAAATAAACAAACAAATAAATAAATAAATAAATAAAAGTCTCTATCAGAAATAAAGAGTTAGCTTCTTCAACCTCAATTTTAGCACAAAGAAGCTAAAAAAAGTTTATGTAGCTCAGCCCTTATTGCTCAGAATATTTATACACAAACTAGGAGAAATGTATGGCAATATATTTTCTCCCCATTCTGCTTGATATGGTAGAAGGTTAATGGCTTTGACTGGTGTTTATATTTTCTTCATATGCTTTTATTTTCTTTTACATACTTTTCTTAATAGATGTTATACAGTCTAATTCAGAATCCTCATATAGATGTAGCAAATCCCTGAGTTGTTCCATGAATTCCCTGGGAGGTCAGGAAGTGGCAGTAGTGAGAAAATGTTGTAGAAAGCAGAACTTCCATTGATGGGGGAAAAACACTGGCATGAGTAGCAGCTTCCTCCTGCCTCTGTCACAATCTATAATTTTTCTGGGAGTTAGCCTCTGATTATGTGTCCCAGAGTGTGCTCCATGAAGATCAGCAGCACCCAACACTACCCAGTGGCCTTAGGCTGTTTCTCGCTGGATTATAATTTTAACTTTAGTTGATGAAGACAAGGGAGAGAGATTGAGAGAGACCATGATGAAGAAGATGCAGTTCAGTTATTATCAATGACATATACACACCAAGAAGAGATTTAACTTTCAGAACTCCAGAAAGGGAAAATGGAACATATATTTGTAAAATAATGGATAATGTAAAATAATGGGAAAATGATGGAAAATAATCATAATGGACTCTATAGATTCCACACTTTTGCTTATTCATTATCACTACTCATTTCTTCCATAGGAAATTTTTTACCTGGACAAATGGCTGTGCACATAGTGAATGCACTCCCTAGCCACTCTTTCAGATAGACATGCTCTTTTAACTAGGTTAGGAAACCAAGGGATGTGCACAGAGGTAAGTAAGTGCGGCAACCAAGGACATTTCCACTTTGAGAGCAATGCCTTCAGACTCAGACTGCCACAAGGGGGAACCTTGCTTCTAAGTGATCACAAGGAGTGAAATGACTCTATAATACTGCTTATGTCAGAGACAGAAATAATTAAGAAAAATAAACATTTTAAAATGTTGTTTGATAAATTGAATATTTAATCTCTCTGTCACAATTTAGTTGAACATAGTATCAGTTCAGGATGTGGCAGTAAGTATGGAACTGCTGTTAAAATCCCAAGCTATTTAGTATTAACTTGGAAGAAAGGTGGAGAATGTAAAGAAAAAAATAGAGTAGGATAGAAAGCTGATATCACTTGTTATTTCACTGTCAGTGACAACTTGAAGAGAGAGCTACAGGTCTGCATATCCTTTTTCTGCTAAGGAAAACTGTTGGAGAAAACCCAGTGTTTTGTGATCCTGGTTGATTTTAGAAAAGCTCCTGTTTTGTTTTGCAAGAAGAAATGAAAGGGACTATAGCTTAGCTAAGAAAGGCTATCTCTGCATGATTAGTATTAGTTCTTACTTTAAACTGATTCAATGTCCAGAGGTTTGGGATGTAATAGGATTTAAAAAGTCAGCTATTTTGTATTCCAGGATCTTAGCATGACAAATGTTGCTTAAAGATGTCTTCATATCCAGCCTGTTGGCACATACCAGTAATCCCAGCTACTCAGGAGGCTGAGACAGGAAGATCACAAATTTAAGGCAACTTAGTACAGCCCTGTCTCAAAATAAAGGGCTGGGGATGTGGCTTAGAGGCAAAGAGCTCCTGGGTTCAGTCTCTAGTATTACAAACAAAGCCAACCAACCAACCAACAAAAATGTCTTCACATGTTTCCATTAGACTTTGCTAACACATGAGTCCTAGAACAATCCTCAGGCCTCCATGTATGCACCAGCAGGAAGCATGCAACAAAACTTGTGAAGTCTCGTTTGTGGGCATTCTCTATCAAATTTAGATAAGACTATGGACCAGTCCATGTATCCATTAAGATATGGAAGAACCTTCCAGGAAAACTGGCACAACTCCCAGAAAAGAGAATCAAGGTTGCCAGATGCACAATCAAAACACTTATTTCACTGCTTTAATTTCTACTTGGCAGGATTTTGTAACTGCTCTTGCTACTGAGTCTTTGTTTTCTTAATGTCGGTTTCAATAAGAGTTAATCTGTTCCTTTTTGACCAGTTTATATACTTAACAGGATGCTTTGTACAGGAAAGAGGGTTAAAGAAGGAAGGATAACCTGTCTGTCATTGCACAGGTTGCCAGACTTCAAGTACGAGATCTAATGTAGAGGTCTGAATATTTCCCAAAGATCCTAGATTTTGAACTGGTTGCAGCAATCAATATTAAACTTGAATTTTCTGTTAGAAAGAAGGTAGGTCTTATTTTGTTTGCTTTTTGTTGTTGTTGTTAATTTGTAATGGGAAGAAGGAAATTCACTCATATTTGAATGACTAGAGGGTTGAGCTATAGGAGACTTCTAGTTGTTCTCCAAACTCCATTTGTCCCTCTCTTCATAAGTGAGATCATCAACGTTATGACTTTATTTCCTAATTTCCTAGTCTTTTTCACTTATGCATGTGGTCATGTGCTTAGTAATGGTACCAATTCTTTATGACTTGCAAAAAGTTAAGTTCTTTTCTCCATTTCTATTCAATAAACTGACTGGAAATATCAACAAACAGTGCTACTTGAGAAGACTCATGCTAATAAGGGAATCCCTGTAGCCCGAATCCCTAAATAGTGCAATGGAGCAGAACACATCCACTGGCCAGAGTCTATTAAATTAGAGAGAGATAAACTTTTTTCTTGTGTAAGCCACTGAATTGTGGGACTTCCTTGTGATAGAAGTTTAGCTTATACCTCAAATAATATAATTTAAATTTTTATAAGGCAATTCCTTGAAGATTAACAGGCATTTAGTAAATATTTGTTAAATAGATACATAAATGATTGAATAAAAAGAAGTCAAAGAAGAGAACACTGTGTTCGAACATAAATAATCCTAGAATATTTTACTAGAAATATCTTTATAGAAATTTGTGTTTCCTTAAGAAGAGATATCCACTTACATTGAAAGCAATGGAATAGTAACACAAATAAACACACAAAACCCCCACTCACTCATTTCTTTTCTGATATAAATGGAATTCAGAGTAAAAGTTTAATAAACTAATCTGATATTATTCCTGCTTTCTTTGTTCCATTTGATTATCTATTAATTTTTCTAAATACTTACTAATGTCTATGATCTTCAAATATAAAAGCAAAATATTATGTAGAATTTTACTAATAACTAGATATTATTTGAGTCAACACAGCTAATATGAATATCCTGATTTTATGTATATGCCAGATCCTGGAAAAATTATATCTGCTATAACCACCAGAGTAATTAAGTTCCAAATCACTGATAATTGTCATAATTCTAATTAACACCTCTATAATTATAATAGTGTGTTGAGAAACCCTCACCCTTACATTTCCCAAAACATGAGATACAATAATAGTGAATTATAAATCAAATAACCAGGTTGTGTTTATACAGAATTCATTTGTTCACTTTTACTCATTTCAACATGATTAAACAACATGATAAAGTGAACAAATATAATGAAACAGTAGCTTTCTGAAATACTTTAAAACAAGTATGAAGTCAGTACTATAGCCTGCTTTTAGAGGCCAAGATCAGGATTTAAAAATGTACTTTTTATATTTAAGGCATAACGTGATATTTTGATGGACTTATACATAGTGAAATGGTTATTGTAGTCAAGTAAATTAATATGTTAAAATAATATGACAATATAAAAATCACATGTGAAGGATACATCACTACCCACCTATTCTTAGCACTTGTTACACTGTACATTTACGCTCTATTGACAGAAATTTGTCCATCAATGATAGATTTTTAGCCCAGATCTCATTCTCAAATTGCAAATTGGTAGCTCTTCTATTTTTATAGCCATTTATGGGATGATCAATTCCTTCTGTTAATTTTCATCACTCTGGGAAAAGTGATATTTATGAAGCAGTAATCATTAGCATGTAGATTAATGAGTGAAACACACAGGTACTTAAATCAGTTCTCACCACCAACCACACCTCTCCTCAGAGCTGTTCAGAGTATTAACTGAACAATCTGCCCCAGAGAAATGGGAGATTCTCCAGCAAATAACTCACACCTTCAAAACTTCCTTCCATATCTCATCACTGTTGTGTGACCTGCCTATTGTGGTGTTTATTACTGAGGCTTCCCTGAAAGGGGGCCTCTGTTGTTTCTAGCACTGAAGGTGAGGTTTATCAACACAGGATAAACCTTATGTCTATCTTGGAAAACCTATGCCTATGGAAATTCTATGCTGAGAAACCCATTTGCAAATAGGTTTTTAAAAATAATTTCATTTGTCTATTCCTTCTACAGCAAATCTTATCTTTCTACGGAAACTAGCTACTTTTTCCTTCCTCATCTTTCCCAATGTATTCTTTCACTTCATTATTTCTGATTATACAAAATAATGGTATAACAACCATGAGAACAAAAACAGAAAAATGAAAACCCAGTAGCTACATATAGATACATTCTACTTTATAAAATATTTAAAATAAATTGAGATTGAAATAGGCCTTGTGGAAATTATAGTCTACCAGAAAAGCAATTAAGTATTAAGTGTTATCTATTCATTAATTTTTTTAAATTAATCAACACTAAATGTAAGTAAGAATTACCCAGGTTAAAAGGAATGAAGGAGTCTTGTAGGCAGAGAATTAACACCAGCCAAAATGCATAGACAAAAAAAAAAAAAAGGTGGTGTCTGCAGCCACTTCTCCAGAGTTTGGGAGTTAGGATAAGGTAGAAAGGTATTTACTGCTCAGTCTCAAGAAAGATGCAGAGGACAGAATTTTAAGCACCTTGTCTTCATCATGGTAAGCAGTTTGGATTTTATCCTAGTCACCACTGAAAACAATGAAGTTGTTTAACAGGGGATCAACAAGATTATATTTCAAACAAATCACCATTGCTATTGTCTTTCTTTTCACTGCTGTACCTTCAGCACCTGGCACAATCTTGAACACATAGTAGAGGAACAAAAAAATTTATTGACTAAAAGGATGGATAAGTAAATATTTGTAGAATGGACAAGGTCTACAATTGCTCTCCACCTCATGTTTTCACACCCATATTTCCTTAGTGTACATGAACTCCACTTTTTTAAAAATTAAAATGTGATGAAATTTGCATATTAAGATAAAATTTTTGTGACTTTCATTTATAATTATTTGATGTCATTAAATGCTATATTGAGGATCCAAAGTTTGAACTGTTAAATGTAGTTTTATTCAAAATTTGGCAGACATTAAAATGCAAACATAATTCTGGACTAATTTTAAGCAACAATTAATTCAAAAGAACATTGTGGGACATTTGGTGGATATGGAGAACAATATATAAGTTGTCTGATATTTTGGAGGCCCAAACTCAAATGGCTAGATTATAAAGAAGCAGTATGTGCTCATTTTTTTTGCTAATATTTTAGTAAAAGTTCAGTATAGACAATGAAAGCCACATTTATTAAATGCTATTTCCTTATTGATATAAATGGTCTTTCTTACCCTCAGTTGCTTCTACCACCTGATTTTTAGAATTGAGGGTTTTAAAGTGGAAATGGAGTCTTAATGCAATAAATAAGATCATTTGTTTCTTTAAAATTCTCCTTCTCCCCTCCCAGAAGCAATAATAATCATAATGTAATATATTGTTTCTAATTATAATGTATAATCCTTTGGCATTTAGTACACCATTAAAAGCATTTCATACCTTATATCATTTAATCATAACAACTATTTATTTGGTAATAATTAACCCAAGTGCAGAAAAGGAAGTTCAGTTTTAGCTAGATAAAGCTACTTGTCCTAATCTACCCAGCTCTTCAGTGGTAAAACTTGGATTTGAACTCTGGTATATCTGATGATAGAGTCCAAATGAAAAATGTGCAATTCATCCAGCTCATCACACATATCTAAAATAACCATACTCTATTTTATTTGAGTAATACCAGATAAAAACATGGGAGATAATTACTTAGTATGATCTTGGGCTAATGGTGATTGGAAAGGAGGGATAAGCCATGAGTTCCCCTCTATAATTATCTGCCCTCTTTCTCCTCTTCCTCCTTAAAAAAAAAAAAAAAAAAAAGCTACCATCAAGAACAAGGGCTTGCTCCAAGCACACATAATTCTTAACACTGTCTGATCCCTACTTCCAGAGAGCTTTTTCAGATCCCCAGTAAACCCACCATGCTGTCTCCATAAATAGCACTTTCATTATTGCAAATTCACCTCTATATGTGCTGTCATTTACCAGTCTGTTTTCCCAATAAAAGATGATTTCCATGAGACAAGGCTATTTGGATATCACTATATTCTCAGGGAGTAACCCAGTGCTTGACAAATAGTAGATTCTCAAGAAATACTGACCAAATGCTTTGATGGACAGCCACTAAAGAAGGAAGATGTTCATTTCATTTTCATTTAAGAATTTTCCATTTAGTAATTAGCCTTTACTCTGAGGTCAACTAGAGAATTAATACATATGTGTTATCCTTTCTGATATTAGAAACAATTGCCTACATATATGATCATTTGTTTTGCTGAGAATTCACTATCATTATATTTACACTATTAATAAATTAAAACTTAGTATGAAAATAAACCATCCAAATCCCTAAACACTATGTATAACTTTTATTTAAGATATTTCAAGCTCAGAAATAGTTAAAAGAAGTTAATTTTTAAAAATTCTATTAAAAGTTTTATTTGAAAAATCAAAATTTGATCATTTTGTGTACTCAAATATATTAGGTGAGACATTGTCTTTTTATGTGTTTGTGTTTCAGCCAAAATGCAAATAACTTTCATTGTGCCTAACCAGCATGATTTTCACAGAGCTCTAACAAGAGAAAGATCAATGCCTTAGATTGTACATTTCGAAATTATCTTTGAAATTCCATCAAGATTTCATAAATTAGTTTTGAAAATTTTGTAGTGTATAACTTACTTATTCATTGCACTTAACCAACAGTGTTATACAGAAAACATTGCTGTATAGAACAGCCTTGTTTGTGAAGAGGTAGAACTTAAATTTGTATCTTTCAAAACTAATGAATGAACTAAATATATTAAACATAGATAGGTAAGTAGGTAGACAGGCAGGCAGATAGGTAAATAGATAAAACAGTAACCTCCGGCAGTTGTTTTCCTGTCCAGCTTATTTTTAAAAATTTTTAGTTGTAGATAGACACAATACCTTTATTTTATTATTATTATTTTTTTTATGTGGTGCTGGGGATTGAACCAGTGCCTCACACATGATAGGCAAGTGCTCCACTACTGAGCCACAACCTTGGCCCCCTGTCCAGCTTATTTTGAGAAAGTCAGAGATGTAAATCTTCCTTTCCAAAGAAAACTGGTAAGAGGTAAGAAAAGTCCATAGTCTTAAGGGTGGAGAATAGTGAGTCTTTGATCCATTTGAGGGAAAATCAACATTTCTTTAAAAGTGATACATAGAATACAGAGAAAAAGGATATTTGAACTTAAAATAGGGAGTTGGTACGTTCTAGTTTTATAATTGTGACATCTTGGGCAAATTATTTAATGTCCCTGAGCTGCAGTGTCCTCACCTTTAATATAGGTAATAATTTTATCTACCTCAAGTATTAATAGGATAACCTGTGATAGCTCCATGATAAGTGCCTAGTTCATGTCAGGTACTCAATAACTGTTAATAATAGGTGATTCTCTGATGAACGAAGGCATAGACATAAAGTTCCTCTTTTTCATATTCATAAAGGTTGCCCTACTGAGAAGAATTTCATCTTGAAATATTCTGAATTAAATTAAATAACCATACATGCCTTCTTAAGTTTCAGCTGATGGTATTTAATGTTCACAGGATGAAATATAGGCTGATTATTCATGAGGGAAGTGACATATTTGTTCTGCTCATAGATTAAGCATCAAGATAGATGATCTATATAAGGCATCTAGGGTAGAATGATGATCAGCTCTGCAATGATCCCCTTTAGAGAAAATGGATATTTTGAGAGTATTGCCTCATGCTCCAAAGGAGAAAGAAATATATTTATGTATGCTTTTGTTTTCTGGACTAAACATTGTACATATATTTCTGCAAATAATCTCCCTTTATAGACAGTCTTTAATCATGTATTTTCTTAGCTTGTTTTCTGCATACTTTGACCCTTTATTACATAAATTTGGGGTGAGAAATTTTTATAACAAAACATTAATCTTCTGTTTTGTAATATTAGCATTAGAACATAACAATTATTTTCTATAAATAAAAACTTCATCTCACTGATTAATTAGACTCAATGGTACATGACATTATTAAATTAACTGTTGCTTGCTTTTGGTACAAATACATAAAAGCTATTGAACCCTAGTTTGATTTGGACACAATTTTAACTATATACACATATTTCTCTGGTTGAGTCATAATTTCACGAGTATCAGTAGAATTTCAGCACTGTAAATATTAATATGATTTCTAATTTTTTCAATACTTTAATCTTGTTGACACTGAGTCTGAATTCATTGATGCAATCAGCACTATGGTCATGTGTGATTTATATTTCTCCACATTCAGATCACAAATGGAATCTTACCTGTGCAATATAACATTCAAACCACTTGTTACTGAAACATTATTTTCAAACATCAGACTTTAGAAATTTAAAAAAAATATAATAGAATCTGGGAAAGAATATGTATGTTGATAACAATGATTCTATTTTGACAGACTTGTTTTCTGTGAGGAAATAAGGCTACATTCATCCAGGAACTCGTGGCATGTGACTGAAGCCAGGGAAGCTTTAGGTGTTTTATGAGTAAGCGTTATAAAGCCTGCTTGCTACTGAGCATTAGTAGTGATGCTGAATTTCTACAAAATGAAAGGAAATCAGAACTCCTTGTTCTCATACACCACTACTGTGGCATGCTTTCACCTAAATTATAATCATTTTTTTCACATCTCCCTTTTCTCTAGTTCTGAGATGGTGAATGATAAGTCACTAACACAGGCCACAGTCCCATTTCTATATTCTAATCACCCATCCAGCCTAGCCCCTTAACACACACCACACCCAAGATGTCTGGGACTGTGGCCTGTGTTAGTCTTAGTGACTTATCATTCACACACCACACCCAGACGTCTTGGGTGTGGTGTGTGTTAAGGGGCTAGGCTGGATGGGTGATTAGAATATAGAAATGGGACTGTGGCCTGTGTTAGTGACTTACCCATTCAATGGCTCCATTCATGACCCCATGCTTCTGAGCGGGCTAATCTGTCTAGAGGGCACTTCCTCTATTACTTCATCTAGGAAAGCATTCACCATTCTCCCAGGATCCAGCTCAATGGTGAGCTTCTCATTAAGGATTTACCCAACCTCTTCTAAAAGGTATTACCCCTTCCCAACTGTCTTCCATAGAATTTTATTCACATCCTCACGTAGAACCAGTGTCATTGTATCAGGTTAGCAAAATATCTATTATGCCTAAATATCACAATAATATAGTGTCAAAAGGCAGATTCTTGAGCCCCTTCCTTCATGTTCTGATTCAAGTGCAGTCAGCAGGGGGCCCAGAAATTTCTTATTTTATATGCCATGTTTCTGGTGCAGCAGTCCTGAATCATACTTGGAAAACAGACACACACACACACACCTCATACACACGCACACACACAAGATCAAACCAAACCCAAACAAACAAAAACCCACAAAAAACCCCTACACTAAGTGTTGATAAATCAAAATCTTCTCTGCTTGACTTGTTTCTACACATAGGTCCAGAATAGTGACATTCAGCATTTAGTGAATATCTGTTGAATAAAGAAATGGGTAGTTTTAAAATACTATATAATTTCTATGTAAATAACTTGTAAACTGCCTAGTAGTACAACCATGTAGATTCATAACTATGTTTACAACTTTTCTTATGAAATTTTAATTAGTGGTCAATGTCAATTTAAAGGTTGCTATTAAACTTTATTCTTGGTACTCTGTTTTCCCAAAAATGTTTTTGAAAAAGTACTTGAACAAAAAAAAATAAACATACAATATTCTAGGGAGTATAACTAATATGCTTGTTTTAAGAATTGGTATTCAACAAGGTAGCTCAAAACCAACAATAAGAAACTTAAACAACAAGGTGAAATGTCACAGAGATAAATGTACATTTCTGAGCTTAGGTTAAAAATAATCAATGGCAAAGATGCAGGATGGTGTTAGAATTGGCTTGACAGCACTTCATTTAGAAAAAACCTGGTTTTCAGTTGAAAACAGGTTCAATAAAACCCAATAACGTGACATAGCCACTTAAGAAAACCACAGTAGGATTATGTTGAAGGACTTTGAAGCAAGAAACATAGGATGTAATAGTGGCATTTCTTTGCACATCAACTCTAATCTGATGTAATATATCTCAAGATCACAGTGCCAGACTTTAAAATGGACACTTGGACCACTGGAATGTTTTTAGAAGAGACCATCAGGGGACTTGGGGAAATGGCAATAATGATATATAAGAACTGTTGAAGAAACCCATGTCTAGGTAAGCATTACAGTGGATATCAGTTGGTTACTGGTAAAATAATTGGGAAACAAACAATAAAATATCAGTATCATACAAAAATAAGCAATTATTAAGCTGATTATTTTTTGTTTGGCTAGAGGGTGCTGGATCTAGGTTGGGCTTGCTGAAGGCTCTGTGAGCTGTGGATGGAGTAGGATTAGCACTCCCTGAGATCTGGGCTGTACCTGAGGAAGCTCTTCTCATGGCAATAGCAAGAAGGCAAGTGGGAAACAAAGGGACTTTGTAAGGCTGATATTTAGAAGTGGGATTATTGTAATCAAAGCAAGATACCTGGTACTGAGGAGTCAGAAAAACATACTCTGCCTCTTTATTTTAGAGGGACTGAAAACCCTCAAGCAATACAGGGAGAGGTGAAGACCAGTAGTAGAGAATACTATATCTCATTTTTTATTGGATATGGGTAGAGGGGCATTATCTTCTTAATAAAGGCAGATATGTGGAGGAAAAAGTAAGCTAAATACACATAAGTGAAGCTTCACAACGCATATTGGAGACCAGTGTATATAGAGATTAGAGGAGAGTAGTGTACTTCAGTTCAAGAGTTTCCTAATAAACTTAGGTGTTTTAAAAAACAGATTGCAGTATTTGGAAAACAATATGGCATTAACACAAAGATTCTACTCTTTGAAATAGGAGAGAAATCAGTACGAAGCTTGGACTCTTGTTAAGCTACAAAGTCCTGGGCATGGTAAACATTTGGAATCCTAGTTCTTTATCTGTAACATGGAGACAAAACTATTCATCTCATTAGATAATGTTTATAAACTACTTAATATAAGCATCTGGCACATAGCAAATGCTCAGCATTGTTATTGCTGCTATTGTTATTTTTAGAGACTAACTACCTTTAGAAATGCTCAAGCATTCTTTCTTCAGACTTTTGTTGCCTCCTGTACACATCTATTATTCAATCTTATTGAATATTATGTAATGAAAGTTTACAATGATTATCCTTCAATTCCAAATCCAAACATTGTGAGAACAATAGTTTTTCTTAAATTGAGGGTCTGAATAGTTAGGCAACAAAGTTCCAACCTAAAGTGATAAGAAGCTATTTATACCTACTTATATCTTAGTTGGTGTAGTTATTCATGTATTTAAATACAATTAATACGTATTTTTGGCCCAGATGACATTGGAAGCAATCTAGAATACAAAGCATATGCATTGTATTGATTGTCTACAGAACAAATAATTTTGAATATGAAACATCTGGTCCACAGCATTGTAACTGTAGGATTATGAACCTGTACTTTCTATGTACTATATTTACTGTATTTGTTCACCATCCTGTTCCAGCACCTAGCAAATAGCAAACACTTAATAAGCATTAATTTAATCTATATGCAAAAGAAGATGTTCAGAATGTCATAATGGCAAATTCTAATTATGGAAAATAAATAGTATCTGTATCTTTTTTTTTTTTTGACTCTGTTACACATTCATCACATTCGTTCCAGGCAAATTCTATTCCATTTTCTGGGGTCCTCCCAAGATCTTATTTTTGTTTTTCCAACTCCATGATTTAAAAATCACAGAGGCCCATCTTCTACATTTTGGCCATCATTCAGATTAATACACATACACACACACACACCCCCACACACATAATATATATAAAATAAAATTATTTATATTTACATTCATTCTCTAATTCCCAGTAGGCATGTGCAAAATAGCATGACCTGGAGGTTGTTGTTTTTACATGCAAATTGACTAAGAAACCAAAGAAAGCAATGAAAACACACAGACAAATTGTTTCAGAAAGGTATAAAATAGTAACTGATGGAGAATCCACTGAGATCATAGTACCAAATTGGCCTGTTGCAAGCAAGCAAATAACAAAGATTTTTGTAATTTTATCCAAAGATGATTTGGTTTTAATAACTTTAAGCCTTGAAAAGAACCTCAAAACTCTATCCAAATCTGATTCTTATTCCTGAGTGCTGAATCCAAAGTTTCTTATTTTCTTCCTAGCAGTTCAACTAAATATCCTACTACTCCCAAATATCTTATAATTGATTCACCTGAGGTATATGCAGATCCTCAGCAATGAATCATATTCTTATTCCTTTATGTTTGCATATGATGATGTCCTTACCTGGCTAAACTGTACTTCCAATGAAATCCCAGCTTGACATCAGTTCTTTTTGAATACCTTCTGGTCCTGCCTCTCAACCTGCCGCTTAGATGTCTTGCCACTTTCTTTCATATTCTGTAGCAATCCTTCTAGATTGTACTAGCACTTAACACATCCTGCATATTTGTTTTCTTCCCTAGTTATTTACCAATGGTCTCCTGGATTTTAGGATATCCTTCATAGACCATGTAGTGGACTCAAATAGCCATGCTGAAGAATTCTTTATTACTGTGTCCTTGAGAGCAGCTTCTGTTTGCTGAATTCCCAATGTACATTATTTTGTAGATAGCAGAACTTAAAAAACAAAAACAAAAACTAAACAGTGGCCATTATTTTCTACAGATAAGTTTAGTTTAATCTCCAAAGTGTTTAGCTTCTTTAGATTACTCTCTAGCATATAAAAATCAGGATATTGTACTGAGATTGCAGGTTATACTTTCCTAAAATGGCCTTCCATCATTGAACCATGCCAGCTGCTCATTTACCAGTGAGGCCTAACAGCGCTTCTTTTGAATTTGGCTGAACTTGTGACTTGCTTGTAACCAATAGAATGAGACTACATTTTAAAAGGAAAATCAGCTTCTGCTTTGTTGTTTGGGATATCATATCTGGCACCTTGAGCTGACACACTGTGATGAGGCCTAAGTGACATGAAGAGCACTTTATGAGTAGTCCCACCCAGTCAGGGTACCAGCTGACAGCAGCATCAACTTATAGAATAAAGTTATGGTTTAGATGAGGTGTGAGAAAATGCAATCAAGTTTAGAGGTGAAGTGATTGGGTTATGAGAGCCTTAACCTAATCAATGCATTAATCCACTGATATGGATTAACTGGGTAGTAACTACAGGCAGGTAGGGTGTGGTTGAAGAAGATAGGTTACTGGCGATGTGCCTTTGGGGTTTTTATTTTGTCCCTGATAAGCGGAATGCTCTCTCTGCTTTCTGATTGCCATATCCTAAATTGCTTTCCTCTGCCATACTCTTCTGCCATGATCTTCTTCCTTGCCTCTGGCCCGGAGCAATGGAATCTGCTGTTTATGTACTGAAATCTCTAAAATTGTGAGCACCAAATAAAAATTTCCTTCTCTAAAATTTTTCTTGTCATGTCTTTTGATCGCAATGATGAAAAAAGCTGATTAAAACATATAATATCTGAGCAGACTCTACAGCTGATTTCGGCCCCCAATCACTGAGTCACTCTTGGCTTTGACCTTCTCAGTTGAGGTTCCAGATACAGCAGAACAGAGGCAAGGCCCCACTGCTGTGCCTCATTTAAATTTCTTATGTATAAAATCTTTGAGTATAATAAAATGGTTGTTTAGTAGTTGTGGGGTAGAAATAGTAACTGGGAAGCCTAGATTTCCAGCTTTCCTTGGGGTGTGGGGGACACTAGCACTACTACAGAGCCCTTTTTATATAGTCTACATGGCCACAACACCAGAAGTTGAGCAAAATATAGTTCCTTTAGATAGGGTGCACACTTTGTAGTTTGTCTCCAACATTTCTCATTGTATATCTTCATAATGAAGAAGTCATAAACATTACTGACCCCTTAATTATGTGTTCAACTGTATGTTAAATGTTTCTTCTATGTATTTATATGTATTTGTGGTGGGGCTAAGCTTTTCCTCACCTATCCTAAAATCAGAATTTCACGTAGGTTCTTAATCTGGCTTTAATGCTGGGCTTTTTCACCAGGCCAGGTGTTTTGAGCATTTAAGATGATTCCATGTGTCTCATTTCTGAAGTTCTGATGGTACATGATTTGTCTATTACCTTCTTGTTTCTGCTGAAAGTGTCTCCAGTTTCGAACTAATGTGGTCAGGAGAAGTGGCATACTGCCATGTTTTGATCTCAATAAATGATGAATCAGGTTTTAGTTACTAATTGGGATACTTAGTTTCTCTTGGGAGGCTCCTCATTCAAATGGCTAGGGAAAATGGTCTCTCTAACTGTTCTTGTTAGAGTTTCATGAAAGTATTTTACTTGGTCAAAGAGTTTAGTTGTCATTGAAATTAACCCTAAATTAATAAAAAAAAGTCAACAATTACAAGGAATGCATAGAGAATAATTTAAAGAAACACAGTATTTTCTTTTTAAAACTAAAAGTGACTACCCTAAGCACCTAAAATAAATGTATGTCAAATACAGAGAAAGAAAAAAAGAAAAAAGAAACAAAAAAGTAACAAGAGGCAGATTTTCATTCCACTGAAGATATATTCAAACAGTATGGAACATACTGTTTATACATGCAGAGATTGGCAGAGGGCATAAAAATACAACTGAATTGTGTAATAACCATGGGAAAATATCTCAAGTCCAATAACTTTCTGTAAATTCAATCTCATCATTGGCTATATATTGAGACTTAGGAGAATTAAATTATAATATGAGGCTAAGTAACTTTATAGTGGAGTAGAGCCACTTAAATCAGTTATATAAAATCAGTTATATACTTAATATTATATTATGCATGAAATTACTTGGTGATTCCATTCCCAATTTTCCAAGAAATCTCCACATTGCTTTCCATATTGGTTGCAGCAATTTGCAATCCCACCAGCAGTGTATGAGTGTACCTTTTCCCCCACATCCTCGCCAACACTTATTGTTATTTGTATGCACAATAGCTGCCATTCTTACGGGAGTGAGATGAAATCTTAAGAGTGGATTTGACTTGCATTTCTCTAATTGCTAGTGATGATGAACATTTTTTCATGTGTTTGCTGATTGATTGTACATCATCTTTTGAGAAGTATAGATCCTTGGCACATTCATTGATTGGGTTATTTGTTTCTGGTGTCTAGCTTTTTGAGTTCTTTATATATCCCAGTGATTAGTGCTCTACCTAATGTGTGATGGGTAAAGATTTGCTCCCAAGACATAGGCTCTCTATTCACCTCACAGATTGTTTCTTTTTCTGAGAAGAAATAGATGAATGGATTAAAAAATGTGGCACATATACACAATGGAATATTACTCAGCAATAAAGGAGAATAAAATCATGGCATTTGCAGATAAATGGATGAAGTTAGAGAAGATAATGCTAAGTGAAGTTAGCCAATCCCCGCAAATCAAATGCTGAATGTTTTCTTTGATATAAGGAGGCTGATTCATAGTGGGATAGGGAGAGGGAGCATGGGAGGAATAGACGAACTCTAGATAGGGCAGAGGGGTTGGAAGGGAAGGGAGGGGCCATGGAGTAATTAATGATGGTTGAATGTGATGATCATTATTACCCAAAGTACAGGTATAAAGACATGAATTAGTGTGAATATACTATGTTCACAACCAGAGACATGAAAAATTGTGCTCTATATATGTAATAAGAATTGTAATGCATTTTGCTAAGGATTTATTTATAAATAAATAAATAAATAAATAAAACTTAAAAAAAATACTGGGTGATTGCAGTTTTGCATATTTAATTTTTTTCATTAGAAGTTTTTCTGTAGGCTCAGTGTCAATTACACAGGGTCATATTAAACTTATAGCTGAAAAGCAGTAGTTCAATAATTAATAATTTCTTTTTTCTTTCTTTTTTTTTTTTGCTTAGAAGTATCTTTTGGTCAGAACATTTTGGAAAGCATACAAATAACTTTTTATATTCTTACTATTTTAAAGGTGTATTCTATCTGGCCTGGTCAGGTATATAACAGAATTCTGTTCAGTTGATGAACTGATTCATATTTTCAGGTACCATTTATTAGTCTTTATGTCTAAGGCTGTAGAGTTTGTAGATGTGGGTTTGAATCCAATGTTTACTATTTGAATTATCTTGAATTATTTTAAGTCCTGCCTTATATGTTATTTCAATGAGATCAGTGCTCCCAAGCACTTAGCATAGCAGTTAGCACTATTATTAGATATATATTATGAGCCATTGTTTCCAAATAGACTCTGAGCAATGGTTCCTGTCCATTGGGCTTTGACCATTGAGAAGCTAAGAAATTGTTCATGGGATCTGAGAAACCATTTGTCTAACAACTGTATGTTTCTATGTTCACTGTATGGCCTCACTAATTTTTTTTTCTTTAGTATATAGATGCTTTCTCATATATGAAATGAATACTCACTTAAAAGAATAACTGTTTCCATAGCAATTTCATGTATTTATTTAAATCTTTAAGAAAGTGACAGAAGCATACAATTACTAGTTGTTGAAATGTGATAAAAACTTTATATGTGCTAGGTCTCCTCCTTTTTCCTTCCACTTCCCTCTACCTCTAGCCTGCTCTCCATTCAAGGAAAGATGAATGGCAGCTCTATCACTTGAGTCCCTTGTCCTTTGCTTCCTTGTGGGTCCATCCTTCTGGTAGGAAACCAGAAGGAGGGAAGAGAGTGAGTTTGGGGTATTAACTACCTGAGCTTCCTCTCTATGGGATGGCGGTAGATACCATCTGAATCAAAGGTCTCAGCTCATGTCAGGTGGCCTTTCCTACAGCTTTCTCTATCTGCCTCTATTCCTATTTTTGGTAGTAAAGTACTCACCCCAGGAATATTAGCTCTGTGGGACTGCACTCTCCTTTGTGCTACTCTGCCACTGAAAATAATCCCCTTATTAACCTCTTCTCAAATTATTCTAATTCAAGAGTCTCGTTCTTCTCCCCCTACTGAGTAGATCCTGACAATTATGGGTATTCAAAAAGGGTCTTCATTTTTGAAAACTTTCCCAACTACTGCCTTTAGGAGTTAGAATTGCTTTCCTAGAACATTCTTCCATTAATCCACAAGGGGGCAGCTTTTTCTCCTAGATTGTGCAAGTTCCTCTCCCGATTCATACTTCAAGGAAAGGAAAGGCTTGCATTTTGATATATGCCTATTGTACAGTTATACATTTACACTGGAAAATTATAAATTGTTTACACTTTATAGCCAAATGAAATTCCTGTTCACATCACAAATGTTCTTTTAATTTTCATTTGTAATGTTACCCTTAATATTTATGTAAATAAAAGTTATTTTTCCCCCTAGATTTGGTATAGATTCTTGCTGAACATTTGGGTATGGGAATGTCAGCAAAATCAAGTGAAATTACATGATTTTAGAAGGTTGTTCTTTGGAAATATTAATATCTTTGAGAAGTACATATAAAAGAGGGGAGGGATGAGAACATGAACAGAATGTGTTTGGTTCAATTAAATGTGTTAATCACAGGACGTAACTTGTCTCAAGCCAAAGACTTGAAGTAAGTGAGGTCCCCTGGAAACAGCAATAGCAGCTCTGCAATTTGAAGCTTGCATAATCAACTCATCAATCTATTTCTTTACTTTTTCTGATAGGCACAGAGGAAGAGAAAAAAAAATGGTTGGAGATTCCTCATATTTTCATTTTTACCAGTCATTAATATGTCATTCAGTTAAACTGTCTCTTGAGTTATCTTTAGTAAAGTACCTTCTCTGATCCATTTGAAAATTTCCAGAATTAATGATGTCTTACAAAACAATTGGGGATTAATTAAAGTTGTTATAGCTTCTGAACTCCAGCTGAACCTTCACAGAATTGTTACCTTGTGAACTTCCCCCACAATCTCGATTGAGGATGATATAATTATTCCATTTAGGAACCTGCCAGGGTCTACTTTAAAATTTTCACAAATTCCATGTTCACCTATGCTGACTAGTCAGTTAAAGACTGTTTTCTCTACGTAATTTTACCTTTTATCTCAGTTCTGTTATATCATACATATTGTATTATTTTTTAAAAATTCTAAATCAGCATTTCTTCTGATTTTGACCACAATAAAGTCAAATATTTCTATCATATGCCAAAATAATATTCATGTTGTTTACAAATGACAGATCATTTTATGCTCATATGTTTCTCTTTATTGTATTTATTTAGAAAACATTTCCAAACTTATATTTCAAAGACCAACTAAAGAAACATCATTTGAAAAAAAATTCTAGACAGATTCTTATAGAAAATGAACTTTCTCTTACTTTTAATTCCTAACATTCGATTATTGTATAATTGTTTGACTTTGTTTATTTAAATATATATATAAACACATGTATGTGTATGCAAATACATTCACAATTTGCAAGCAACTCCTCAAATTAGTAAGAGTGAATATTAAAAAATATTGAAATAAAGACCAAGAATTGTCACTGTATGGTTGGTATATGACACATATGATTGCTTAATAAGTTCTTATGTAACTAAATTGTAATCTTATCTACTCCTGGCATCATTACACGAATACACATAATCTAAAGGTAGGGAGTTAATAAATTATATAATAAAAGCTACAGTGTTTTCTCATTTCTATTACAAATTAATGTTACTTTAAAATTATTCTTAACTCCTAAAGTAATAGTTCAGTCATTAATAAATTCATTTATTTTTTATCAATTTATTCTATAGGCTTTTATTAAGAACTTCTAGTGTGCCAAATACCATATTAGAATTGAGGACATAATTTTGAACAAAAATATATATTTTAGAATTATTATAATCAAGGACATTAATATCATTGCAATTAATTTCACAACATGATTTCTTTGTCGCTTCCTGTTTAACACTATTATCTGAGAAACACATCATATTTTGACAAAAATATAGTACTATTTGACTAAATATAATACATTAACTGAATTTGGTTTTCTCTTTTTGAGGAATAAGGATCTTATTTTATATTCCCACAGTGTAGAACATATTAGGCCTGACATTTATGTACATTCAGCATATACCACATAACAGACCCAAATCATCCATTCATTATATACCACACGACAGACCCAAAGCTTGGTATTGTGAAGTACATGAAGGCATATCAGAAATGGATTCTCTATAAGCAGTAAAGGTGATAAGGGACATAGACACATGTAATCCCAGTGTAAGGCAGTCAAAGATAGTGCTTTGGAAAGTGAAGATGTGGTACTATTGGAATTCAAGGTAGAAACAGGTTATTACCAAATAAAGGATTGAGGAAAGATTCTTTGGGAGAGTTGGCTTTTGAGCTAACTCTCAAGGATGGTAAGAATTTCACCACAGAAAATTCAGTAGACACAAAAGGGAAAAGATAAGATAGCAGAAGCAAATAAAATGTCCTTTTACATGTAAAATACATTTCATTAAAATAAGATAAAAATTTTCTTCCCAAGATTATTCTGTATTGCTATTACTTTTTAATACACAAGCGAGTTCAATAATTCTAGTATATACTTCTCAAATGTTCAGTGGTAAGTTATCCTAATCCTATATTTTTCTTCTTCCTTATCTTTTGGGTCAGTTAAACCCATTTAAATCTCACCATAAGAAAGAACTAGAAAACATTTCATTTTTAGCAAATTATCCCCAAATCTCTTTGATCTAAATGTAGCTCTCTATAGAGCTACATGAAGGAATTATTTTAATCTATTTTAGGTATATTTGAAGTGTATTGCTATATTTTGTACCAAAGGGTTTCTCAAACAAGTTACAGAACCTTATAGTATGGCTATTTTTATGAATTATAATGTGCAACAATGAATTTGATTGACAATATTAGTAAATGTTCTAAATGTGTATCCAAATTGCATATAACACTCTGTTGAGTACCTGTGATATGATGCAAATGTTTCCCAAATCCTAAATAACTGTGCTGTGTTCCAGTAGGTAATTGGAACAATTATATATAACCCATAGCAGAAACACTTGGCTCATGATGGCTTTAAACCTGTAACAGATTAACCAGTTACTCAGTTTGAAGATGGCCATTTCCATAGTGATATCTTAACTCAGACTTGGCTTTCAAGATCTGTTCACACTCATCCTATTCCTAACTGCCCACAATATTCTAAGTAGAATTTCCCTCCACCTCCTTCACTATGCTATCCCTTAGGCCACGCAAAATTCAAACTTCTGCTGTAAATCTAGATTACTTCCACACCAGGACAACCTTAACATTGTTTCTTTGTCAACTTCCCACACCCAAATGTTACTTAGCAAGTCCTCAAGGAGACTTACTACTCAAGTCTCACTGCCAACAACCTTGGTTGACAAATGATTAATGTCATAAAGATTTTGCAACAACTGGTTCTCTTGGTTTCTCTCAGATACGAAGAGAATCTCTTAAGTATCACATGACCCCTTTGCTATGACACATATTTTTTTAAGGAAAAATACTTTGGTAATTGAATTTTCTAAAATTACATTTGTTCTATATTTATTTTATTAATAATTGCCCCCAAATAGAAATGACTCAAATGTCCTTTAACTGGTGAATGAAGAAACAAACTGTGATTTCTCTAATACAAACAATGTACAGCAATAAACAGGAGTAAAATATTGATACAACATGAATAAAAACCAAATGCACTATGGTAAATAAAGAAGCCAGACTCAAAAGGATATCAAATTACTTCTACTTATATGACTTCCTAGAAAGGGCAAAACTATGGTGACAAAAAACACATTATTGTTTCCAGGACCCAGGCATGTGGGAGAAGTTGGTTATAAAATCTCATAAAGGAACTTAAGGTGATGAAAATGCTCTGTTTTAATTTTGGTGGTCACTATACTGTAGTTTGCATTTGCCAAACTTGTACAACCATACCCTATATGGGTAAATTTTATTGTATATTAATAATACCTTAATGAATTTGATTGTAAGAAATAAAAATTCATTGATAACACAAATTTTGGTTAATCTAAAGAGATATATTCAGTGATCATTAGCGATCTATGATGAAAGAGGTTTTTTTCTTTTATTTCATTCATTTAATATTTTAAGATTTTTTCCCCTGTTGAGAATACAGATAACATTTCCTTATCTTTTGTTTTACAAATGAAAATGGCACTTGAGGAAAAAAGCCACACTGAACAAGTGCCTTGTTATTTTAATTATAAGTTCACTAACATAATCTCTACAAAAACAGTATTTAGTTAAATACTGGCTTGTTTAATGAATTAATTGGTTCTGATAATCATCTAGCCTTAAAATAACACACTACTATTTCATTGCCTGTAGTTGTAAGACTATTGTTTTTTTTAACCTCTCACAGTCTAGTAAGCAACTTAACAACATAGAAAGATAATAGAGGAAAAGCAACTGCTTGAAAGGCTCATATAACATATTCAGATTCAAGAAATAATATAGTAGGATCAGAGACAGTCCTGAGAAGGGTGGTAATTTAGACAGCAAATGCCTTACCTTTGCGTTTGAGTGGCATAGCTGTTATCATAAGCCTCATAGGTCTGGTCGTCGTATTCACCCCCATAGCCATCATCATACCCCTAGAAGGAAAGGGGTACAAATACCTATTAGCAATCAAATTGAAAACGTGGATCTACTTTTGGCTAATAAGATTTTATGCAAAGTGACCTTGGGTTAGTTTTTATGCTTGGTTAGTAACCACAGATCACATTTTACTTGATTAACAATTCCCACATAACCTTGAATAATATTACATGGGTCAAATATTAATGTTCTTTAATTAAGCTGAACATATCAGAGAAGTAGAAATATCCCCTCTAAGATTTCCTTAGAGTTTTGATTAATACTAATGAAGACCATTGAAGAAATTCAAAATAACTTTTCTTCTGAAAATATTATGGGTAGAAAGTAACAATCTATGTGATTGCCTGATAGTGGTGCTAACGTATTTGTTGCAACCCACTGGGAGGTTTCTTTGCTTTTCTCCTAATAATAATCATAATTAAGACAGAAAATATAAAGAACCAGATCCTTAATTTGTAGTTAACTTTCAGTAAAAAGGATGGACTCATTATTCAAAAATGAATAAAAGAAAGGAAGAAAGAGGAAAAGAAGCTGGAGTGATATAAAGATCTTTTATTTGTTGCACAAATTTTATGTTTTAAAAAAAAAAACTCATAAATAAAATAATGCTGGGTGGTGAGTTTGGTTACCTGACTAAATTATGCTGATAAAGTGAATGCAGATTTGTCATTGCAGAATGTGCAAGCAAGCTAGCAATTATACACTCCCAGTTATCAATCACTCTGTGAGTGATTTAGTTTTATTTCCCTTTGTGGTCATTGACTTTAAACCCTAGCCATCCATCTTGATTACTCCCTAGTTCTGGAAAAAAATCTTCAGCTTTTCTGCCTCTGGATCTTTTCTGGTACATTTCTTTCCCTGGAATGTATTTCCACCCTACCATACCATTTCATATCTCCGTTTCAGTCTGGAAGCTTAGGAATCTCTCTTTTTGTTCTGTGATAGAAATTGAAACAAACTGTCAAGATGAAAAAATTTCAATATCCGTGTGAACCAAAGCTTTTGAACAAATTTAATTTGAAGACTAATTTTTATTATTTTAAAGAAATTTTAAAATTTTATTTCTTTATTTATTCTTTTCCATATGGTTTGCCCTTTATATAATGCTACTATTTACACATGCGATCTTTTAAATCTGACTTCCAGTCTTTTGTTTTTCTATTTGTAATTTCCATTTCATCATATTTGTGCTCTGGGATATGGGGTAATTTCCCCATTTGATCTTTGAACCTTCTAACGTGGTTCCTATTGAATTGAAAAATATTTAAGCATTCTAACATTACCTTTAGAATAGTATTTTAAGAGATATTTGATAAGTAGAAAGCATTACATAATCTATAAAAGATTTACAAACCAATTATTTAATATTGAAAAAATAGTAGCTATTTTTCTTATTCTTCAACAACCAGTTTTCTTTTAGTAGTTTTATTTATTAATTTAGTATTTATTTGTGATTAAGCAACATAGCTAGTGTTGCTTGATTTATGAATTTTAGTGTCTTTTTTTTTTAATTGACCTGCCACTCAGGTTGTTCAGTTTTAGTTCTATCATAGAATCCTCTTCATATTTCTCTCCATTTCTGTCTTCCTTTGATCATAATTGCTGTTAAATAGTCAACATCTTTTTTGTTAAGTAATAATATACAATATGCATTAATGATCAAAATTGATTAATATAATTTTAATTGTATTATATGTGTTTTCAGTTCTTTCAAATTTAGTAGTTGCTCATTTTATTATTTTCTTGGTTGTTGACATATTTAGAATCATTTATCTTTTAACTGTCCCCAAAGTCATATTAAGTTGGCAATATTTTGCCCATCTCAGTTGCACATTCCTGTAATCCCCGTCACTTGAGGGTATGAGGCAGAGGGCCTGAGGCAGAGGGGCTGAGGCAAAGGGGATGGCAAATTTCAGGCAAGCCTCAGCAACTTAGTGAGATCCTCAGGAGCTTAGTGAGACTCTGTCTCAGAATAAAATAAAAAAAAAGGATTGGGTTTATACCTCAGTAGCAAAGTGTCCCTAGGTTAAATTCCTTACATGAAAATAAAAACAGAAACAAACAAAAGATATTATTTCTAAATATTCAAAAATGTCAGATAATCTATCACTTCTTTGTAGGTTACATGGAGACTACCTCCCAAAGAATAGAATCGTTACACTGTGGTCCAGATTGATGAATTTCTAGGTAGAGGGATTTTCCTAAGATCTCTTTTCCTTGTTCTCATTTCTCGCTGAAGCATCTTTTTGGGAAACCTCTATTAAGAGGTATATTGGCAAGAAATATTTTGATTTTCTCCGTTTTCCTCTTGTTTATCTTTATACTATTTCTCCTCCCCACCCCAGCTTTTTTTTTAATTTTCTAGGTGAAAAATTCCAATGGTACAGAAAAGTTTAACAAGAGTATAATGGAAATTGATTTATCCTTCTGGATTCATTAATTCTTGATATTTTGTTACATTTCTAAATATTTCAGTTTGCATCTCCTAAACATAGGGCATTCTTATTTTTAAATAAAAATATGATAATATTTATAAAGTGATATAATATTTATAGCATTACTGCTTCTAAATCATAATAATTACATAATACTGTGAAGTCCCTAGTCAAAGTTTCACAATTATTCCAAACATTTATGAATTTTCTAGTTATTTTAATATTTTTAGCCACTATTAATAACTATGCTATATTCAAGTAGACTTATTTTAGCTTCCATATAGGAGAGAGAGCACAGTACTTGTTTTTCTGTGTCTGGCTCTTTTCATTTAGCATAATGTCCTCTAGTTCCATCCATTTTGCTGCAAATGACAGAATTTCTTTCTTTATGACAGAATAACGCTCCATCATGTATGATGTTCTGAAATTTCACAATGCCATGCCTATGTGTGACTCTTTTTCATTCTTTATGCTGAATACTCAATATGCTCTTTCAATTTAGAGGTCTGTATTCTTCATGTCTGAGAGATGTCTTACCATTTGTCTTCTCCCCTTCAAGAGTTAGGCCTCCTTCCTTATTGAAAATTTGGAATAGGGACTTGGAATCAGGTTCAGTTTATGTTCATTCATTCAATAAACATTTTTTGAGTGCCTACTATATGCTAAGTATTGCTCTAAGAGCTAGAAGTTTAGTAATAAAACAATAAAAACAAAAAGGAAATCCAGGGAATCAGACATAAGTATTACAAAGTCTATACCTACACAAAGAAAATGGCACAATAAGTCAGGGTACTAGTAAGACTGAATCTTCTACATTGGTATGTTAATCTTTTGTCCTATATGATACCTCTCATCCTTTTTATTTTACCTAGAGAGAATTCTTAAAGTTCTTCTTCCAACCATTCTATGAAATATTTAACTTCAGTCACACACACTTACACACACACACACATACACACACACACACAGTAGTAGAAGATTTCTTCATCCCAGGTGCACTTTAAGCTTTCTGTTCTCAACCCGAAGACTCATCTCTCTCTGGTGAAACAACCTCAGTTGGAATTTCCTAGCGCTGTAAAAAGACAGTCCAGCACTCTCCCTGGGGATCTACCTGGGTTGCTCACAACTATGGGATCAGTAGTACTTGCCACAGGTGCCTCAGAGGGCACAAACCTCTTTTCAAAAATGTCTAGGCTCCTGGTCTTCCACCAAGATTGCAAAATTATGGCCTCACGCATCTTTCCTTTTTATTAAGGAATCACGAGTTCTGGCTTCTAATAGGAGGTAAGGATGTATTAATTTGTTTTGTTTCATTTTATTTATTTATTTTTTATTTACATCTCATAGCAAGGAGCTAGAAGAGCCAGGGTGAAGGCAGGTAAGTGTTTCAGGGCTCCAGATTCCCCGACTTTCCTATCTTTCCCTCATTTCTATTGTTGAAATGCTACTGATCTTCAAAATAATTGTATATGAGGCAATCTTTAGGAAGCTTTTCCTCCCCTTACAGAGCATATGATGAATGTGAGTCCTCTCAATTCCAATATCCTGTTGTTTTCTCTCCCTGGTACATAAAATGTCTAAGATAATACTGTACTTATTTTTCCAAAGTTTTCCCTCATTTTAGAATTTAAGTTCTTAAAAAGGATAATGTGATAGTTAAACATTTCTTTCATGTCTTTTGGTGATTAGCATAGTGCATTCCATAAAGTAGTTATTTAATAAATATACATTGAGGTGTTAGTTTAAGCAAGAAAACTAAAACTATCTCTTCCAAGGTAGATATAAATTTGATTCAAATCAATCACCACTAAAAGAACAATATTTCAAATGATAAATATACTTATCAAAAATAGATTTATCAATGGATCTGGGGAAATTATTACATTTTACTTCCCCACTTACAATATTACTTTTTTTAAGAAGTACATTGGAAATCCATAAAATAGATAGAAGATTTCCCTATTAATCCCCAGTTTTCATAAAGCGTATAGTGCAATGGTCCCAAATAATTGTAGTTACTATAAAAGAGAAAATAAATATGAATACATGCATATCATTTATTTTTGTTCTCTAATACTCGATATAATTTTAAGTCATCTTTTAAATAAAAATATTCGCATACATAAATATTTATAAATTTATTTGTATATATGGAAGTGTTTAAAATGCATAGTACTACAAAACAGTGAACCATCAATAGACCACAGTCACAAAACAAAAAGGATCATAATGTTTAGGGTGCCAACACTTCATCCTGAAAACAGAACAATAAATTATTCATGAATAAAAAATTCTCCTTGTATAAATCAGATGGTTTTTCTTATGGTACTCTAAGAGAGTAATAAGTAGGTAGCTTTCTGAAAAAGTAAGAGAAGAATGTTCTGGAACCTAAGGCAGGCAGAGATGATAGCACAGCCGTGAAGACATCAACTCTGGCTTTATTCTACCTGGATTCCATTCCTAATGAGATTCCCCAATGTGGAAGCTTGGCCAAGGTTTCAGTCTTTCTAAACCTCAATTTCTTCATTTGTAAAATGGGAAAGATATCAACTACCTTATAATTTTTTTATAGAAATTTAACTATAGGTAACTCTAAAGTGCACGTACACACACACACACACACACACAGACCATTCAGTGATTGCTCAATAACTATTTACCATCATGGTGAAAGAAGTGGCTTTGAAGAACAACATTATAGACACTTTAGAGACCACATGGAACTCTTGAGAGCAGGCAAATGTGTACTAAAATTTAGAAAGAAGGAAGAGGATCAGAAAATTCTGATCTATTCTGAAATTATATCAAGAACTGGGCCTTTCTTGAGAATTTGGACCAGTGAATAACTATCTGGTTCAGTTTCGGTTCATTCTTTCATTCTATAAACATTTGTCGAGAATCCATTGCATGCTAGGTATTGCTCTAGGAAGTTTGAAGTTTAGCAATGTAACAAAAACCAAAAGGAAAACCAGGAGACTCATATGTGAAGAAATATTAAAAGGAAGGTCTGTACCAACAAAAATCAAATGGAGCAATTAGACTGGGGTTCTGCAAACATTTTGTGAAAACATGAGCTTCTTTTTGATTTTCTAAGCCTATAGACAATACACTGGCAGTAAAGTCCCAGAGCAAAAGGAAGCACACTGAGAATCAGGAAAGAGTAATGTCAACTGACCAGAGATCTAGCAGGTCCATTTGAGAAGTAACAGTGAGCATCCTCATGTACCTCTTAAAAGTTACAAGATCAGCAGAGCTTGGGGGACTTCCCAAAGAATCTTGAAACTCTTAAGAATTAGGGAAGAATAAAGATAGCACATGGTATGTTTTACAGAGTACGATTTTTTTTTTTTAAGGCCAATAAAGTTCTAGGAAAGATGAAACTAAAGTTCTTAGAGGCCATGTTGATTTTCTTAAGAAAAATAAAAATATGGGTAGTGCTGGTGAAGTTTTAAGATAAATAAATTACTGAAATATTATGCTTCCTAAAAGCCAGTCACAATCTGCAAGGGATTCAAACTCAATGTGTATATTCAATTGAGAAATAAAATTATGAGAGAATCAAAAATTCTATAACAAACATTTTTTCCCCATTCTTACTTCATTATTTCTACCGTTTCTCATCATTATTATTATTATTATTATTATTATCTCATTATTTCTACCGTTTCCTTCAAAAAAATTTACTCTTAATATGGCGGGGCCTGTTAGTTTATTATTATTAAAAAATTAAGACTACTTTAGATACTAATCTAGTACTTAAGTTATCAGAGTCTCAAAGTAGATTTTGCTAAAATGTAAAAAGTAGGAAGAATGCATCTGATGTTCCAATAAAAGAAAAGCCTACTTTATCAATTAACATGTTTAAATTTATTTTCTTCTTGTTGTAGAGAGATGAGTTAGTATTTCTTATAAAAAGAAATACCCAAGGAGATAAGATTCATTCCTTTCTGGAAGCTGGTCATAAATGTATCTGTTTTCTCTAGGACTTCTTCATATGTTTTCAGTTATAAACTCAGTTCTCTGCTTTTTTTTTTTTTTGCCATTATACATGTACTATTTTTTTTGTATTACAATTCTTAACATACACCACAATTTTTTTCATATTTCTGTTTATATATAAGGTATGTTGACACCAAATTAGTTTTCTGCTTTTTGAACAAAAACTTTTTAAAAAGTTTCTTATAAAATCCTTATAACATCTTGGTCTTTTTCTGAATCTTTATAAGTCCTCCAGAACTCACTTAGGTACAGTATGAAGTACATGACTAAATTGAAGGCCTGAGCCATAATGAAAGAAGACAATTGCTTTGTAGGTTCCTATGAATTATAGATCGCTTCATACATCTGAGTATTGTGCAAAAGCTGCATATAAGACAGAAATGTATTACTACTAACCCACAGCTGTATAACGTCAGCCTTTTCCAAACATACTTTGGAAAGTGCTTCTCTAATACGTGTACTAATTTTTTAAGTTAAGGAGGTTATTTTGACATAAACAATCATTCTTGAATAAAATTCTATACCAATTTTGGGTTGTCAAATCTAAATAATACTACCTTTACACATAAACTTAAAACAATAGTAATTCATCAGACTTAATTAACTATTATCTAGGCAATAGATATAAAGAAGACCAAGACATAAATCCTTCCTTTAAAATGTTCTTATTCAGTGGTGATCTGGCAAATGCTTAAAATGAACTCTTCAAAGATTGTATGTGTGCATATGTATGTGTATGTGTATGTGTGTGTGCATGTGCACGTGCACATATATACATAAATACATTATAAATTTTACTGTCATAAAGACCACAAATTACAAATAAAACATTTGAATTTATTATAAATCCTATCCACATATAATTTCAGTGTGACTTATTAATTATTGAAAAATTCTCTGTTATATAACTGTATTGTCATAATAATATGTTATACACAAATACTTGGTTACACTCTAATTAAGCAAAGAAGATGCCCATGTTATTGATGAACATGTATGGTTCTGAAATAAATGTTAATTTATGTGTTCATTAATGTTGACAAGTGAAGTGAAAGTGAAATCCCCAATACATATGTCAGAATTTGTTTGTTTGTGATATAAATTATTCTCAATCAGAGAATGGTTGTTCACGCATACTAGAAAATTATCTTCTTGACTTTTTCTACTTACAATGTAAAGGCTATAAACGAAACACAATTTTAAGTTCAAACTGCACAAATAACATTTCTCTGTAACTTTCATAAGTCCAAACCATGTATGAAACAAAAGGTCTAGACCTGGCTTTTAATATTTGCCAATTGCAGTGTAAATACTCTTATAAAAATTGATTTCATCAAGATGTCATTGAAAACAGATTTGGGAAGAGCTCCATGGTAGTTCCATTATATATTATTTCCGTCATGCAAATATAATAGATGCAAATAACCTAAAGAGTATAAATTGTAACAAAATAATGATGAGTTTTCTATCCTTAATACAAGTTAAGTTTTTATCATTTAATGGCTATTTAATTGTCAGTTAACAAAGTTCCTAAAAATTTTGTATGCAAACTTGTAAGACAGTTTAGTCAGATTTGCAGCACACTATTGCTTTGGCCTATTAGAGAAGCTCAACCAGTATATAAAAAATGGAAATAGCGATGGGCAGTGTTCCAGTGGAGTATACAATAGGTGTTATGGGAGCTCATTGGAAGAATACCAAAATCTGAAATTTCATGGAGAATTCCCCAGAGAAGTTCTTGCTTGAGATAGGTATTTAAGGATCACTAAATATTTACCAGATGGACAGGCAGGTAAAATGAGGACATTCCATTTCTAGGTACACCAAGTCTGAACACATAACATCATCAACAACAACAACACTGTACTTTGTGAACCACTATTAGTATAAAATGCTTAAGAAAAAAAGCAGTTAGGCTAATGGAATCTATAGGAGTCAGGTCAGAAGGGTTTCCTATAAATGATAAGGGGTTTTATCTGTACCCAGTAGAAAAGGAATCACTGAAAGGTCTCAAGTACTGGAATGATAGTTTTGATCTACATTTTTGAATTGTTATTTGATTTTTAAAAGTCCAGGTCTCCTGGGGCTGAACTCCATTTTCTTATTGATATTTTCTTGAACTTGCTATTCATAGTTAGGAGAAAGTCCCTGAATAATAACTGTATGATTTTATTTTTTCCCCTTGGTTGTTGTTGATTTGACATTGTTTTTAAAACGTCTTTTAATTTTTCATTCAACTATGGATACTCTGTATGGAAATTTGTGAAGGATTTGGCTAAAGGTATTTTCTTCCAGAGGATTAAGTGCTTTCCTGGAAGGCAGTTGGAAGAGCAGCAGGAAAGCTTGATTCCATTCAGAGTTGATTTTTTAGCAGTTGGATATGTAGCTCTGAAGCTCCAAGAGCCTGAACTAGAGATACAGCTTTAGTAAGCATCAATATATAAGTGACAGTTGAAAAAAACCACCACAGTGTACAATGTTTACCAAGATAAGAAGCTTGATTTGCAACATGCTCCACATGAACACAATGTTACAACCCTCACTTCCCTCTAGAAAAGGAAGATACAAGGAGCAGCTGTAATAAATATAATCATATTTTATATAGGAGGACCCCATTCTGTGAATAAAATCAATCTTGAATTTATCCAAAACATATTATTCCTTGAAGAGCTTTGTGTAATTCCCATGCCATTTTTTGTTTAACAGTGACCTGAGAAAATTCCTGACTGTACTCTTGTGTAATTTAGTTCACAAATCAAATAAAAAATTCTGAAAAATGCAGAAACAAATAGTATATTAAGTAACTTCTATAATTTGAGTTTTCTAATCAGTACTAATTTATACAAACAAAGGTTCTGATGATTTCCTGTAACTTAGAACAGGGAGGCCGGAAGGATGGGGAAATGTTGGTCAATGGGTACTAAGTTACAGAGGAGAAATGGTGGTCCACTTCACTTTTTGAATATAGCCCTTGCTGCTCATTTTCAAGTTTTTCTTTTCTACTACTTCCTCTCTCCCCCTCCTTAATTTGGGGGCAGGGAACAAGATTACCTTGAATTATCTGTCCTCCATAGGTAGAAGATGTCACCAGAGGATCTAAGAAGTGACACTCCCCAAATTAACAAGTGAATTGCAGCACACTATCAGGGCACACTGGGACACCCCCCACCCGCTGCCCCTGGCAGGCACACCTGGAATGCAGCCTTTGAAGAGCTTTTTTAAAAACCCCTGTGTTTCTCTTTTGCTATCAAAGCAATAAACCTTCTTTTTCCTTTTTCTAAAAACTGTTTCCTCATTATTAAATTGGCACGAATTGGCATCTGGGACAAGGACTGAGCTTTTGGTAACACAGATAATGTGAATGTTCTGTATGTTTGTTTGAAAAGCTAGAAGAAAGTTTTTTGGGTATTTTTACCACAAAGAAGTGATACATTTTTAAAGATATAGTTCACCAAGATTTAAACACTACACAATGTGCACATGTATTAAAACATCACTACCCAATAAATACGTACCATTTTCATTTCACTTAAAAATAAATTAAAAAACAAAAAAGGAATCCTCATACAAAATAGTTTAGAAATGACTTTCACTGCATATTCTGCAAGTAACATGTTTCCAAAATATTGCATCACTGACCATGTATCTAACTTCCTTTTCCAATACTGAATATAAAAATTTAAGGAATGAAGATGGACCATAAGGAATTACCATTTTTGTAGGTGACAATGGCCAAATGTTGATAATTTTCTAAAGTTCAACCAGACACTAATATAGAAACTATAAAACTGATATATATATATATATATATATATATATATATATATATATATATATATATATATATATATAACTGGATAGAAGTGAAAATGTCTTGAGATGCTTGTAAGTTAACTGTGGTTCTTGAAGAAAATCATTTAAAAATTGAAATGGTATGAAATGTCATCCGGACTCTGTTATATACCTACACTTCCATTGAAGACTTTAAAATTTAACAGGCCTTGGTGTCAGATTTAGCATTTGGTCATTATCTTCATTTTGGGTTTTATTTTCTATAAAAGGTCAATGGGTATTCAAAGAAAATATTTAAATACAAGGAAATAATGTTGAATTTTCTAACACAATCAAGAGGGAAAGAAAATCAAGTCAAGCAAGCAATATAATAACCAAAACGTTCAAGAATTAAGTAATTTAATTTTGAGGATCAGGATCATAAATTTGTCACTAAGTACTAAAATGCAAGGCATGGAAGCAACTTGCAAATGCTGACCTTTAAATTATTGAATATAATTAAAAGGTCAGATAGGAACTTGACATTTAACTTTCTTTATGAAGTGTGGTTAATTCTTATAAACATGTACCATTCTTAGTTTAATGATTTAAATAATATAGTACATAGAATGCCCACTTCACATATGATCTCTTGGTACTACAAAAGCACTTCATGGCAATAGTTCAGTTTGTAGAATACATCATTAAATATTATTAAAACAAAAGCTAAACATACAACGCCAATATTTTAATAGTTAATATTTCCTTAGGATATAATTTAAAATGTTTATGACAAGTATCATCTTGATAGTAGATTATACTTTATCACATTTTCTTTATTTAAAGTTTTATACAATATCTTCTTTTACTTTTATCATATATTGTATCCTTGAAATTGTATAATTTCTTATAAAATGAACACAAATGTAATCCTATCTTCCTTCACTTTTTCCCACTAAGTAATGGTTGTGCATTAGGGATTGTTGGCTGGTTTGGACAATGGGTTTCCTCAATGTGAAGCTTTTGTTACTGACACAAATTGGTCACCTCTCTCATTGTGGGAAGCAATCTTGTTCTTAAAGTCATCTAAAAGCATAAGAGTTCACACCATCAGTGGACAATCATGCCACCTAACAGTCTATATTATATAAGACAATACTTGAACTTCCAGTTGACAATGGCAAACAGTGATATTACAAAGGTATTCAAATATTACAAAGGTATTCAATAATAACTCTGTTTCCAGACTGTAGCTGCTAGACAAATTCCATACACATAGCTAGCTAGTGAATGCAATGGTTGGAAATCATGCATTTCTGAAATCTAGCTTATTGGGAAATTAAGAGCTCATCAGGAACTACAGAGGCATCTTTGACAGCCATGGATATGCAACCTAGTATTCTACACTACCAAATTAATTTCTGGGATGCAAATTCTAACTTTTAAATCATCCAGTAAAATAAAATATCAAACCTCAAGAAGGAAATGTGGGGAGATATATATATATATATATATATATATATATATATATATATATATATATTTCCAATAAAATTAGCACATTCAAATTTACATGAAATGAGTGTGCATTTGAAGACCACTGGGTGCCAGAATGTGAAGTGCTTATATACACTGTATTTCATGAAAAACCTGAAGCCTATATGGTATATCCTGTACCTTTATTTAACAGTTCAGGAAAATGACAAATAAATATATGGTACTATAGCCTCCTGAGAAGTATCCTTGATAGAATTTGAACTCAGTTCTATGGCATTATCTAGTGCTTAATTTCTAGTTGCTTTGCTAAAGGCCTAATATCATTAATGGCAAAATACAATCTCATGACTGTTTTTAAATCACAAGAATATGTTAGTTTATAATAGCAATAAAAACAGGTTGAGGTTTTCACTTTTAAGATGTATACTGGAGAAATAATAAAAAAATTAGGGTTTATAACTTTGCATTTTTTATTAGTTGTTCATGACAATACAATGATCTTGACATATCATACATTTGAATCAAATGGAGTATAATTTCTCATTTTTCCTTTGTATTTTTTAAAAGCACCATCAACAGATGAATGGACAAAGAAAATGCATGTGCACAACGTAACACACATGGTAGAACACTCTTCAGTCTTAAAAAGGAAGGAAATTCTGTCATTTGGAACAACATAGATAGGCATGGAGAGCATTATGCTAATAAAATAAGCCAGGAACAGAAAGACAAATGCTTCATGTTCTCATTTATATTTATATTCTAAAACAATTGTGCTTGTAGAAGAAGGAAATAAAATTGTAGTTAAAGAGAATTAGAAATTGGGAGCATGGGGTGGTGATGGTAAAGGGTACAAATTCTCAATTAGACAAGAATACAATATTTTTTAGTTCTTTTGCACAGCATAGTAAATATAATTAATACAGTGTATATAGTATACTGAATTATACATTTAAACATTGCTGAAAGACTAAATTTCAAAAGTTTTCACCAGAAAAATGTTGACTTTTTGAGGTTATATGTTAACTATCTTGATTAATTATTCCACATTGAATTCATGAATCATAACATCACTTTGTATCCCATAAATTTATGCAATTATAAAATGTAAGCTTATAATAAAAAGGAATATATTGTCTTTAAATGTATATATAGGTTTGGGGAATGTAAAATGTTAAGAACTCTGCAAAGTCTAGAATTTTAATGTTCTTCTAAGTTAACAAGTAAGATAAAAGATGTGAGACTCCTGGGTTAGAAACTAGGGACTTTATCACTCAAGGTAAGGTCATTGCCAATGGTGGGTATTGGTTTGTGTTGGCTTCTTATATCCCACAGGTGAAGCCAGAATTAGACAGGCAGCCAGTGATAGATAGGTAAATTGAGTCAGGTTGGGTCAAGGAGGCCAATTTTGAGTGAGTCTGGGAAGTTGGAGACTGTCCCCTGAAGGATCTTATCAAGAAACTGACCTGCTCCAAACTGTTGCCAAGATAACCTGTCTCAGGAATTTCCCCTCCCTACAGGGAGTTATAAGGTTGTTAATGTGTCTTTGGCTACTCCATCCTGCCCTTCCCCCTTCAGCCCACCAGTTTCCCACCTTTTGGCCATTCCACTGAGCATTCCTGGGCCTAGTCTTGTAGGCAGGAAGGAGAAAGATAAGGGGGAAAGGCAGGACAACAAAGGAAGCCTAGGACATATAAAAGGGCAGGACACCTCCTTTCTTGGGATACCAGGATACCAGCTATGGCCCCCTTCTCCCTCCCGGGAGAAGTCTATGTTACCTCTTTTTAAATAAACCCTGATTTATATGCTTGCCTCGGTGTGCTTCTCTAAAGTTCAAACTTCAACATGTGGGGAAGCAGGACTCGTCACGGATAACCAGCGGTATCACAGGGACAATGTATGTGGGGCTCAGTTGGATGCATATACACAGAGTGAGTTGCCTTATAGGGAAGAATAAAGAGTTTAGGTTATCTTTAATATAAGCCAAAGTAAATTTGCTCTTTGTTTAGGGTAAAAGTTAACCTCAATCCTCAAAACTGCTATTTGTAAGCAGAGTCCTGAGAAATCATACAAGTGAAGAGTAGTCAGGGACTGGTGTTTGGGCATACCCGGCAAAAAGTACAGCTATACTAGGATCCATTACATATTAAGTCTCCCAACAAGAGATTAGCAAAGCACACGAACTCTAGGAATGCTTCAATAGGAATTGACAATATTGCATGAGGAAGGGCAGATTACTATAATCTTTATAGTATTATAGTTTTATTTAATATTTGAAGATTAGGTCATCAGATGATAATATGTACCTTTAACTTTATTTGACTGGCAATATTTAATGTGCTTTCTCCCTACACACCCACACCCACCCACCCACACACACACACACAACTATGGCTTTCTAGATTCTGCAGAATATTAACATTTTCTACCATAAACATTTCATATCTGCTTCTCTTCATTGCAAAGAAATGCTGCAAATTAATTTCCAAAATTTTCCCAAGTTTTTCCTAAGCTCATCTAACTATTTTTGGTGATCAAAATTATTTAATATGGTGTAGCACCAAGCAGGTGCTTCTTAATCATGAATAGTTGTTTAGAAAAAAGCTACACAATAAACAAAAGCACGTAATAAACTCCAGATTCATAAAAAATAATATAGTTTGGTGCTTGGTGTAAACCAAAGCTAGAAGCTTGGCTAATTATAGAATGATTGTAGGGCTATAATCAAAATTAGATCTCTTAGAGCACTTCAGTTATTTTTCCCTAGTATGCCACAAAAGGATATTAACTTTACATTTTTTTTTCAAAAGATTCAGTCCCCCCACCCTCATTTTTATAAATATCTTTGAACACTTTAGAAATCAGACAGCAATCTGTTCAATCCAGTTAGTGAACAGAACTATGACTAATGAAACTTGAAGTTTTGAGTAATGTAGTGCTAAGTTGCTAATGGATCCATTTTAAATGTGCTAATGCTTTATGTACTTCACATCATACTCATGTTACTGCTTCAGAATAGAGCCCCAGCAAATGCTTTAAAGTCAGCTGTGTAAGTCTCTAAGGCCTTCTAACTCATTCAGCTGAAAAAAAGATAAAATTGGTAATGCTGTCATGGATAAGAACAAGATCAAGTTTTAGAAGACAATTCATGTTTTTCAGTTGTAAGCACCAAAAGGTCAAAGATAAATACAAGGGCATTGGCATGTCTTAATAAATTTGTAATCATAGGAATCCAACGTGCCATTCACACAAGAAGGAGGGTTTACTTTTAAGTTTTTTTTTTTTTTTTTTTGGCCTCCAATTACCTAAATAGTGACTTGATGATGTTCCTGCTGTGTGCTATTTTAGGCTATAAAAAATCAAAACCTAAATGTTGTTGACATCACCTTAGCTGATCTTATTCAACATGCAAATGGCAGAGGACAAATGGGACAGGGAAGCATAAAAATCAACACTCTATGATGACCTGTGCCATACTTCTTGATAATATTATGTTGGTTTTTGAAAGGGATATTTTTTATCTTCTATAAAAACATGACATATTTATTTAATATTTTCTAGTTTTCCTCCCCAAACATTTTTGTTTTTGTCTTAGTAACATTTGTTTAACCAGAAAGCAAGTTAAGAACCCATCACTTACATTAATTGTTATGGGCCAGGCTACATGGGCAATGACCAAACAGACTCCATTTTGCCCTGAGACTTCATGTCATGTAACAAATGCTTTTCCCAGTGAAAAGCCCCACCTCTGAACCCATCAACAGTTGTTTAGCATAGCATGTTTGATAACACAAAATGGCATTTCTTATACAATGTAAAAGTGTTCTATCTTTGGTTCCCATTTTTCTTGGACAATGTACCCTGTCAAAGATTGCTTTTCTAGATGTTAGTAACCATTCTTGTACACAATTAGGGACGTCTTGGCCCATTCTCTTTTCTGCTTATGATTTTAGATCTCCTGACGTTTGTTTATGGTTTTGAATCACAGCGACAGCCACTTATGCTTTAATATGGTTTTGGACTATAAAAGGTGTACTCAAACCCTGAAAGGGGGTTAAAGGGTATAGACTTGCAGCCTACCGGATGGCCCACCAGCTGGTGGATCCGGACCGCCTGCTGGTGAATAAAGTTACCATCTCCTGCTTTAAGATCCACTTGGTGATTTATTGCAATCTCACCTTAATATAGTAAATAAAGCAACTTTTATAGTTTTTTGTACAATTATCACCTAAAAATTATGCATGATAAATGCATGTGAAAATGAACTAAATAACTCAGTTAAGTAATCATCATTTTACAGGAGTCATTTTTTTTTGGTGATATGGCATCAAATACAACAAAGATTCCTCCATTATCTCAAGAGGAAGGCATTTCTAAACTTTCTAGGATACCTATGACTAGAGATAAATTAAGGCATGACAATACCCTCGTATCCATCTTTAACTACTTGGGACTTAAATGTGAAAAGCATGAGTAGTCTTCGAAACCTAGGTCACATTCTTAGTCATGACAGTATTACCAGTTTTATTCTCTGGAATGCTGTTTTCTATTGCAGCAGTGCTGATTCATAAATAAAATGTAAATGTAAATGTTTAAATTAACTAAGTTTTTAAATAACAAAGTATTTTCTCTTGTTTGAATAGAGAAGGACCTCATTCCTAAATTAGGTTTAGAGTTGATTTTTAATTTTCTACTCTTTAAATTACTCTCTTGTACTCTAACCAGGGGATTTAATATATTTTTTTTTAATTTTAAATATTTTTAAAGATAGCCACAACTCTACTAAGGGTTTGGTGATTCAGCGTTGCCCTGGAAACCAGCCTCCCTGGAGCCAGATTGTGTGAGCATGCAGATTTTCCATTGTCACCGCAACCTAACCAGCTCTATTTTAAATTCCACATGAGATTTCTTTGAATAATTCCATTGAAAAATGTTTCAATATGTTAGTATACAACATTCTGTTTTATTAAACATTTTTACTTTTTCTATTGTAAGTACCAAATGTAAGCCATTGGGGCTAAAAATATTAGTCTGCCATATAGAAAATCCCAATTTCCATCCCATGACAATTTTCAATGGCTTTCTTATTATAATGACCTTTGATTTTCTCTGTAGTGATTCATTTCTTTTCAAATTCACCATTGTTTTGCCATATAATGTTAAAGCTCCTGTTATAGGTCACACTTGGAAGCTTCATATGTTAGTATGATGCGATACAATGGAATTTTCTGTGATCAGTGAAATTTCCTCTGTTCTGTGCTTTCCAACATGGTAGTCATTAGTTAAATGTGGCCAATGAACATTGTAATGTAGCTAGTATGAACAATGAACTGAATTTTTAAATTTTATTTAATGTTTATTTATTTAACTGTAAATTTAAGTAGCTACTTATGGCTCCTGAGTTCCATATTTGACATGGAATCACTAGTGAACAGACAAATAGGACAATATTCAATTGATCAGAAAGTTTTAAATGTTTGCTTTCTTCTTCAGATTAAATTTAATCATATATAGAAGGCACAAAAGACAAAGGACCTAGATTGCATACATGATGTCATTTTGATAGGAAAAAGCATATGATTTTTGGATCTGCCATCCATTCTCCCTTCATCTTTTCCCATTGCTTGTAGAAATAACCCTTATTTTTCTCTTTTGTGATTTTGAGTGATTTGGCTTTTTAATGATCAAGATAGACTGGGAATTTGGATGTTATTTTCTATATTATACTTAAGATGTATTCAAAAAGAAAACATTAATGAATAATAATAATCTTTGATACTTCTCAGAAATTTTCAATACACAAACATCTAAACAAAACAACAGCAAAGAACAAGGAACTTGAGGGAAAAAAATACTTAAGTCTGCACTTAGTGTTCTTATAATCATTTTAAAGAAAAACAAAAAAGGAAAAAACAGAGTCATATGTCCAAGTCCTTTAAAGTTGCTATTTGAAGGTAGAACCCTATGTTTTTAGTTCTGCTATATTCCTTTATAAACTAGTAGACTGACCTCTGGGTTTTATGCTTAAGGAGGGCTTCAGCACTTAGAAAGTTGATAACGAGTAGTTATTTTTTTTTTTTTAAACATACAAGATTACTGTGTGGAGAAGAATGGAAGTCACGAAAAGCATCTTTTGAGTGATCTTATCCATTTTTTTTTAAAGTAACAGCAGTAGCAAAACAACAAAATATCACTGCCACAAGGAGTATCTTAAATATAGAAAGAAGAAAGCAGGGACTAAAAAGAGCATCAACAGAGAGGAAAGGTTTAAGCGTGCTATAGACATTTTTAAAATAATGGGCTAAAATTTTTAAAATGTCTCGGATAAGCTTAAATCTGAGGCCAGTGAATACAGGCTCCTTTTAATGCCATTGACAAATGGTAATTGAAGTGAAATGAGAGAATAATGGTGATGAGGCTTCTACAAAGATTGGCAGATGCGGGAAAATAGCAGCAAGCCAGGCCAGTCTATGTGGTTCAGGCTTATTCTGCTTGGATTTCTGTTAGATTTGATGAAGACTCTTTTAGCTGCACAGCTCATAGTAGACTTTGTCTTTGTGAAATTCTGCTGTCCTTCATATAAATATGGCATTCCTGACTCTGTGCACACATTGTGTCAACTATGCCCATTCACTTGCTAATCAACTTCTAGAGCTCTGCTCACCACTTCTAACTTATTCTTTGGAAAGGAACCAAGTGTTTCCAGAAAAATCTCCTTTTAACCTTTCTTCATTTCTCTCTTTCATATTTTACCTGTTTATTGGGGAATAACTGCCTCTGTTTTTCTCATTTATGACCAAAAGAAAAAAAAAAAAAGAACTAGAAGTCTACACAAATCATCACAGGGATAGTTAAATTTGAAATATTTCAGTTCATTACAAACTTTAATTCCTATGTTTTTTATTTTTATCTTGATATTCTGCATATAAATATCACTGTAATCTATCAAGAGCAAGGCAAATAATGACAATATATATAGTGCTATAGCTATTATTATCACATGATACTTAAAAATACAAATATATAATTGTTGTATAGTTGTATAGTGAATGAATTTGAGTGATATATTCTGGGACCCGTGCTAAACATTTTACATAGATTTTCCATTTACTGTTAGGAACCTGATACTTTTATAATCCCCATTTTGCAAGTATGGATACACTTGTATGATTTATAAAATAAAAATATAATTACCTATGGCTTATTTTTGATATTCTTAAATACATCTTGCATTTTCCATTATATCTTTTCAATATTGATCCTCAGTTTCTAACTGCTGCAAAATACTGATGCCTTCTATTTGTTAATTCCAACATAAGGGATAACATGTATACATTTTTAATCATCTGGAATCCAGGGGACATGGGCAGGCCAGCCAGTTTGGCAGAGGGGTCCATCATGATATGAATGGAAAGAATTGGGCATGAAATGAACTTCTTGAGGGGTCATATCCAGAAGGATGTTCCCTATTACCGGAGCCCAGACATTATAATGTAATACATACAGAGAAAAGATACTAGAGAAAAAGGGGAAAGGCCATCAGGTAAATGATGTACAGCTAAACTCTCCATGCTATAGTGTGTCCTCATATTTTTTGCTAAATAAGCATAACATCTAAATGCTAGGAGGTGCTGTATATCATCTGGCACAGCAGGAAGGATGTGCTATTTCAATTTTAGAGATCAGTCAAATTGGCACACTCTGATTGATGGAAGCTTGAGAAAGTGTACAGGCTTGTTAGGGTTGTCATAACAAAATACCATAGGCAGGATGGTTTAAACAACAGACATTTATTTTCTCATAGTTCTGATGACCAGAAACACACAATCAAGATGTTGTCAGGTTTGGTTTCTTATTAGCCCTCTATGTTTGGCTGCTGTCTTCACGTGTGTGTGCTTCTCTGTGTGTCCATATCTTCTTTTCTTATAAGGACACCAGTCACATTGGATTAGGGCCCTCCTTAGCAACTCCATTTTAAATTAATTATTTCTTCAAAGGCCCAGTCTCCAAATACAGTCACATTATAAGGTACTGGATGTTAGGACTTCAACACATGAATTTTGAGTGGGACACAATTCTGCCTGTAACAAGAAGTAAGGCACCATAAAACCATGGGAAATGGTGGGAAGGTCCTGAGACATCACAGGTCAGAGGATATAATTTGAACCCAATCTAGTCAGATTGTCATGGGTCAAAGAGTCTGATTTAATATTTGGATGAAGCTTGGATTGTTAGGCAAGGCAAAAATTCCTTTTCTCATATTGTAGGTAAGAGGAATAACATTGATAGTTCATGTAACTTGTTTAAGATCTCACAGATTCATAAATAGCAGACACAGGAAATGACTTAGCTTTTACTGATTGCAAATCTTTGTCTCTTTTTATTAAATGATGATGCTAAATCTGCTTGAGTGCATTCAACATAATTATAACTAAAATACTAAAAGGTATATAATTCAGTTGTGTTGTATTTGATCTTGTATTGCATTAGATTTTACTAATATTTTAATTTTGATTAGAGACTTTATCAAGCTAAACACCTAATTATTTTACTTGGAAAATACTGTACATTTTGAGTGCCGGAAATATGCACTATTCTAGGGATTGTGATATGTGAATAAATACAACAAGAATCCCTAACCTCATTTAGGTCATATTCTAGATGGAGACAGATAATAAACAAAATGATTAAACCTACTGAATTTTCTTTTATATGAAGATAGGTACTATAAAAATGATAGAATCAAGTTTTGGCACAAGGTAGGGTGAAGAAGTGGGTATTGTATGTAATTTTTTTTTTAAAAAATTAGTTATCCATGGGTTTTTATTTTATTTATGTATTTATTTATATGCAGTTCCGAGAATTGAACCCATTGCCTCACATATGCTAGGCAAGTTCTCTACCACTGAGCCACAACCCAGTCCCGGTATGCAAATTTTAATAAGACAGGGAAGATTTTTCTGAGAGGCTGAAATTTATAGCACTGTTGGAATAAGAAGATATTAAAAGAATAATACTTGAGTAAATTAATAAAGAATAATAATAAATAATAATAATTTTAAAAGACATGCAGAATCATATGGAAACCCAAGCTTTCAGTTAGTTTAATAGGATATTTTATTCCTACCCATTTTATTCATGACCATGTATATGTCAGAAAATGAACTAGAATTACATTGGAGTTAGTAATTCACAAAGCAGAAGGAAGTCATCACGGGGGACACAATAATACATCATTCATGTCATTCTTTCTTACTCCCCTCTCTCTTTATTTCTCCTTGCTATATTTTTTTTTATTTCTCACCTCTCTTTGTCTTTCAATCACCTCCACTTGGCAGGGGACACAGCCACATCTGTAGCTGCTCTGTAGTCACATTATTTGAAGGCTAACCAAAGTCTGAAGGAAGCGTCTTCCTCAAGCTCAGATTTCAAACTGTCAAAGGAGGACTCTGCCAAGTTGAGGTCACAAGTTCCCTTTGTACCTATTATTATGGCTTGGGGGTGAGGGAACATGACTTCACTAGTTTGGCACTCTCCCCAAATCCCATATAAGCACAGATAAAAAAAAGTGGTATTCAGGACAGATAAAAGTAATATTTAAAATGGACACAGACATATGTAAGTAGAGAGAAAGTTGCAATTACAGCTCCATTAAATTAATCAATAAGATATTTTGTTCACTTGTACATAGTGTTGGGATTTTTATGTTCTTCTTCAGAGCTGTTTGGAAAGGGGAAAGTGAGCACATGGGGATGGGAGGAAGGATAGGGAGATGGCAGCCATGTGTGCAAATCTTCAACTCTGTTACCCACACCTACAATTAGTTTGTGTTGTAAAGTGGAGGTTTATAATGACTATGAATATGGCCACATCCCAAACATAGGAAGCCCTAAATATTACTTTATTTAGAAAAGGGGTTTTGCAGATATAATTAAAGATCTAGAGATGAGGAGATTATTCTGTACTATATGGGTAGGCTCAAAAGCCATCACACTTGCCTTAAGGGAGAAAGGCCAGGGATGTACACACAAGAAAAGACGATATGAAGATAGAGGCAGATATTGGAATGCGACAGCCACAGCCAAGGATGCTGGCAGACACTACAAGCTGGAAGAAGCAAGGAAGGATTCTCTCCTACAGCCTCCAGAGAAAACACAGTCCTTTTCGATACCTTGATTTTAGACTTCTGGTCTCCAAAACTGTGAGAGAATAAATTTTTGATAAGTCACCAAATTTGTGGTCATTTATTGCTGGAGCCATAGATAATTAACATAGATGTGGAGGTATAAAAAGGCAGCAATCTAATTGGAATTCTCAGCAAGCCAAGAAGCTAAAAGTATTCTCCATTAAAAAGAAACAACTGATCTAGGACTTCTAATGAGGGACCAGAAAAAATGGAGTAAGGACCTCTTTTATTTGTGAGTGGAAAAAGAGGATATGACAGATCTGAGAGCTCACCAAACTTCAGTCCTAAGTGCTCTGCAGACTTAATATTAAAGGAGTGAGCAGATGAGCCTATTATTATATCCTAGAAATTCTCACTCTATCTAAATTAAGTACTAGTTTGAGAATAAGGTACAAATCAGGGGTTATGATCCTGAACATTTTTAGAGTCACATAAGGGCAGGATTTCATGAACCTATAGAAGTGACTTTAAGGGTATGGACTATGACCTTCACTTCTTTGCATCATCCTTCCTGATTGATGCAGAACCTTGTACTATACTGCCCATGGCTTTTTACAAATCTTTGTTATTGATTATTGGAAGAAAATACAGTGTTAAGTATGGAGGCTATTTACTCACTGTGAAAAAGATGTAGACAAAGAAATGGATACAATAGAAAAAAAACTGAAGCTAGAAATACATAGAGAAATCAGAAAACAAATAAACCATGAATTTAGGGATATTTTCTTAAACTATAACTTTGAAGACACCGTAAGGTGTTGTTCTGCTAAAATGAAAATGGTAGCCATGTTTTTTAATCCACAGTCTTAGAGGATAATGCAGTTTCCATATCAGATTTTTCTTCCAGAAATGTTCATGATGATTTTGATGTCAATACCAAATTTATAGTAGAATTGAGAAAAATATAATATCAGTGTGAGCTCACACTATACACTTCTCTGTTTTACATCCAACAAATCAATATTTCATGGAATTCAAAGGTTACCTTCAGGCACTCTTCTCTGAACAGTTTGACAAGAATGGATTTATGTTATCCGAGGAACAAGATATTATTTTTTAATCGAAGGATATGTTAAAATAGAACACCAATAGGGATTAACTAGAAAGTATTTTTTAAGAAATCTTTGAAAATTAGATATCAAAATAAATTATTTAATGGGATCTCATCATGTTTTGCCTGGGCCAAACCCAACATTCTGATTTAATTAGTCTGTATTAGAGACTGAGCACTGGTAAATTCTTAAGGTTCCCCATGGCCTCAAAATGAACAGCCAGGCTTGGCAACCACTGCTATGGATCCTTATTAGGCTTAGACTATGGAAGAAAGTTCCTAATTAAGCTATAAGTTCACCAAAACAAATCTATAATAAACCAGAGCCTATACGAAAATTCAAGTACCATTGGAACCTAGGCAGCTTTTGAAGTCATCAGCTTGAATATGTGCATAAAATTCAGTAGATTACTTTTAAAAAACATATAATATTTTATTTGCAGGGGTGGGGTAAAAAGACAAATTGGCTAGTATAAAGATCTAGAGACCACTATGCTATGCAAATCATATGCTATGATTTGAAAACTGTACTTGTTGTAAAGTCTTTTACTTTTAAGTTACTTAAATAAGTGTGACATATTAGTATGATTATAGTCCAGTACATCAACATCTTTACTGACTAGCACATTACAGTGACTTTTGGCAGGGAAAATTTATGCAATGGCTGGTTTTCTAAGCCAGACTCATGATTTTGACAAGTATATTTTTTAATGATATAGTCACAGAAATTGGGCCTTTCATTCATAAATATTCATAGATAAAGAGTGTGGATTATATGTTAAGTAAATTAAGAGTCTTATATGTTTCAGAACTGATATGTGACTAGCCCAAGACACCATTCATTGATAAATAACTCATATCTGGAAATGGTGACCAGAAAATAAATAGTTATGTATTTTGTTTAAATGTTAGAATCTAAAAAATATTAATTTAACTAATAGTAATGGCACAAACACTGTTGAAATATACAATTTGACATAGGATGCATCCCTAGAAATTTCCCACACCACCTTGTAATCCCTCTGTCCCTTCCCTCTCAACCCAATCCCTGTTCTCAGGTGGCCACCCATCTACTTTCTGTTACTATAAATTAGTTTGCATTTTCTAGAGTTTTCAGTACATTGAATGGTAACATAGCACTCTTTTTCAAATGCTTCCCTTTCATATTTTGAACTTCAGCCATATTTTAGTTTTCACCAATGCAATGTTCATTCCTTTATTGTTGAGTAGTAGTCTATGGTATGGAACTGGACTATCCATTAGTCTGTTTCATGTGCACTTGCAAAGAATGTGTATATTTTGCTATTATTGGGTGGAGATCCTCCTGCCTCAGTCTCCCGATAGCTGGGTGTTATGGTTTGAATGTGAGGCATCCCCCCAAAGCTCATGTGTGAGACAATGCAAGAACGTTCAGAGGTGAAATGATTGGGTTATGAGGTGGGTCCGCGGTGGGGTATGCCTTTGGGGTATATATTTTGTATCCCACAAGTAGAGTCTTTCTTTTTGCTTACTGATCATCATGTGAGCTGGTATCCTATGCCACACACACTCTTCTGCCATAATATTCTGCCTTACCTCCAACCCAAGGAATGGTGCCAGCCTTCTATGGACTGAGACCTCTGAAACCATGGGCCCCCTAGTAAATTTTCCTCCTTAAAATTGTTTTTGTCAGGTCTTTTAGTCATAGCAATGAAAAATCTGACTATAACACTGGGATTACAGGGGACTACTACAATGCCTGGCAGACATGATGTTTTTGAAACATGATGTTTTTTGAAACTGTAAAGTTCATGTTTGAGTATATAATTTATTGGTTTCAAGTATGTTTACAGAGTCATGCAACTATCACTGTAATCTAATCTCAAACTAATTTCATCATTCTCCCCCAAAGTGTGTACTGATTAGCAGTCACTTCCAATTCACCCCTCCCCCTGCAATACCACTTAATCTAATCTATGTCTCTCTAAATTTGCCAATTCTAGACATAGTAGGACTAAAAAGTATGTAGCCTTTTGTAACTATTTTTTCTCTTATTTTAATGTTTCTGATAATCATGTATATTTGTAGCAAGTATCAGTACTTCATTGTTATTGCTAAATAATATTCCATTGCATAGATAATTAGACTGCATTTTGTTTATCTCTTCATCAGGTGATAAGTATTGGGCTGTTTTCACTACTTGGTATTATGAATAATGATGTCTAAGGTATTTGGGTATAGGCTTTTGTGTGAACATATGATTCCCTTTCTCTTGGGCATATTCTAGGAATGGAATCATTGAATCATGTAATTACTCATGTTTAGCATTTTGTTAGTGTCAAACTGTTTTCCAAATGGATACACCCCTTTACAGTCCCACCAGTAATGTATAAATATGCCAGTATTTTCACATACTCCCCATCAACTTTCTTTTAATTGGTGTTCGAATGGTATATATTTTACACCTTTCTATATTTAACATACTTGTATCTTTAAGTGTGATTTTTGTGGGCTGCATACAGTTCAGCCTTTTAAAAATTATTCAATGTGACAATCTCTGACTTTTAATCAGGAATTCAGAACCATTTATATTTATATTTATTTTTAGTTTGTCTCATTTGTCTTTTGTTCCATTTATCCTCTTTTTTTCTGGGTTCTTTTGAATTAATTCAATGTTGTTTACAATTTATTTTTATCTTCTTATTTGCTATGATGTGTTTCATTATTTTGGTAGTGACTTTACAGTTTATAGTATAAATTTTTATGTTATCATTGTCTACCTTTATATAATAACACTTATATAAGAACATTAGTTTACTTTTATTTCTTTCCTCCTGGACATAAGTGCCCCTTGGCACTTATATTTGGGGGATTGGTTCCAAGGCTTCTCTGTGTTCAGATGCTCAAGTCCCTTATATATAAAATAGCATAGTATTTGCATGTAACCTACACATACCCCCTGTATACTTTGAATCATCTCTAGATTACTTGTCAAATTGGCAAATGTCATAAAGTTTTTCATTATGGTTGAGTAATATACTATTGTGTATATATATCACATTTTCTTTATTCATTCATCTGTTGAAAGGCACATAGTTTGGCTCCATAGCTTAGCTATTGTGAATTGAGTTGTTACAAACAGTGATCTGGCTGTAACACTATAAAATGCTGATTTTAAATACTTTGGATATATATCCTAGGAATGCAATAACTGGATCAAATGATGGTTCCATTCTCATTTTTGGAGGAATCTCTATACTACTTTCCAGAGAGGTTGCAACAATTTGCAGTCTCACCAACAATGTATGAGTCAACCTTTTCCCCCCACATCCTCGCAAACATTTACTGTTACTTTTATTCTTAATAATTGACATTCTGACTGGAGTGAGATGAAATTTCAGTGTAGTTTTAATTTGCATTTCTCTAATTGCTAGAGATGTTGAACATTTTTTTCATATATTTGTTGAATATTCACGTTTCTTTTTTTGAGAAGTATCTGTTTAGTTTCTTTGACTATTTATTGATTGGGTTATTTGTTTTAATGGTGTTAAGATTTCTGAGCTCTTTTAATATCCTGGATATTGATTCCTTATCTGAGGTGCAGGTGGCAAAGATTTTCTCCGATTTTCTAGGCTCTCTCTGCTTGCTCTTGATTGTTTCCTTTGTTGTGAAGAAGTTTTTAAATTTGATGCCATCCCATTTATTGATTCTTGTTTTTACTTCTTCTGATTCAGGAGTCTTGTTAAGGAAGTCAGTTCCTGTGCTAAAATGTTGTAGTGTTGGGCCTAGATTTTCTTCTAGAGGATATAAGACTTTTGGTCTAATTCCTAGGCCTTTGTTTCACTTCGAGTTGAGTTTTGTGCAGGGTGAGTGGTAGGGGTTAAATTTCATTCTACTACATATGGAATTCAGTTTTCCCAGCAGCATTTGTCAAAGAGACTATATTTTCTCCAATATGTGTTTTTGGTACCTTTTCAAGTATGAGATAACTGTATGTAATGATCAATTTGAATTGTTAACTTGATTGGATTAAGAGTGAAGATTAAGAGGCTTCTGGGTGTGTCACTGAGGGTATGTCTAGGAATGATCCATATGTGGGATAGCAAACATAAATGCAGCAGCAGATGCAAGCTTAATACTTCTTGAACAGGTTCTTGATTGCTGCTGCTATCACCTGAGGACATTAGACTCTTGCTCCTTCATACTTCCAAAGAGGACTCTGCCAGTGACTCTCCAGGGAGTTTCCAGAAGCCTTTGGTCTCTACTGGGTCAGGATCCTCGATCCCTCTTGCTCTGAAGCTTCAGCCTCTTGGACTGCACAGCCACTGGTTCTTCTGGCTCTCCAGCTTCTTCTGGTGGACCATCCAGCTTCTGGTTGTATAAGCCAATCTAACAAGGTACCTTTCTATAATCATAGTTCCTGTTAATTCTGTTCCTCTAGAGAACCCTGACTAATACACTGCATTTATTTGAGTTTATCTCTGTGTCTTCTATTCTATTATATTGGTCTTCATGCCTGTTTTGACACCAATACCATGCTGTGTTTTCACTACAGCTTTGTAGTACAATTTAAGATCTAGTATTGTGATACCTCCTGTTTTGCTTTTCCCACTTAAGTACTGCTTTGGCTATTCTGGGCCTCTTATTTTTCCAAATTAATTTTATGATGCTTTTTCTATTTCTATGAAGAACATCATTGGAATTTTTAAGGGAATTGCAGTCAATCTGTATAGGGCTTTTGGTGGTAAGGCAGTTTTGACAATATTGATTCTGCCTATCTAAGGTCTTCTTCAATTTTTTTCTTTAGTATTCTGTAGTTTTCATTGCTAGATTGACTCCCTAGTATTTAATTAATTGATTTATTTTTGAGACTATTGTGAATGGGATAGTTTTTCTAATTTCTCAAGAAAGAAGTTTTAATAGTGATTCTAAACTTTGTTTCATCTCATAAGTTAAAATATCATGAAAACATTATTTAAAGTCGACTTGTGTTTTCTAATTCTTTTTCTAAAGATTTTTTTTTTAATTTTTAGATTGAGGAATTTTGATTTTTTTCTGTTGGATTTCATAGGCACCCAAAAGTTAATCAGGTCTCCTTGAAGATGCAGCAACAATCATTAAGCCACTTTTGCTCCCAGTATGTAGCTTATTCTTTGGCATTTATAAAATACCAACTTATTTTGGAAAACATGTGCTCTTTCATTTCCCCTGTTAACACAGTTCAACCTGAAGTCATGGAGAATAGGTAGGCTCTCTGTTATAAGGATAGCCAGAAAATGGTAAAAATTGGCTAATCAACACAAATTAAATCAATACTAACAGCCTACAGGAACTAGAATGTGTACAAAAGATGTCTCTTACAGCTTTAGTTAACTATTGTCCTCACCTAAAACATGCTGCCTTTTAAGACTGGACAAACTTTTGAAAATATCTGAGACTTTCAGTAGGTACTAAGTGGCAAACTTAACTTATTGGAAAAGAATTTAGTTTGTTTATATTTGTTTACTTATTTACAAAATCATCTTAAAAAATGTGCTTAAATTAATTTTTTTCTAATGTTGAACCTCATCCAAAAAAGATGTGCTATTTAAAATGAATGCTGTATTATTTTTAATTCAGTATTTCAATTATACTTATTGCTAAGCATTCTGAAGACATCATAGGTGAGAGAGTTCAATACATTTATAATTGATGTTTTAAAAGTATTTGCATTTTTCTCCTAGACAAAGTTTGCAAACAAGTGTGGAAAAAAAGGAAAAAAGTCCCCGAAATTGTTCTTGAATATCAGTAGAATAGGAAGAGCTCTGGAGAGGATGATTTAAAAAGAAAGAAAGAAAGAAACAAACAAACAAACAAAGAAACAAAGAAAGAAAGAGCCTTTACCAAAAGCATATAAAATCATATATTTTAGGAATATTTTATGACACACCTGGTTCTAGTTTATTTGAAATGGAAATAAACAGTCACAAAATTCCATTTCATATATATATATATATAAAATAAAAAATCAATAATTTGGCACAATACCATCCTGTTAAGCATAAAATCTAAATACATTGGCAGATACACCACAAATAAGCTTACTAAGTGACACTTGCCATGAAGAAGTGTTTAAATAGTTTTGAAAATTTCTTCAATAATTGAGAAACAAAGGTTATTGTTTTTTTCTATTTAATATTGCTTGTTATTAATATTGAAGATATTTTCAGTGGTGAGATTCAGACAAAGAGTCAAGGTTGAAAGGTATTTGAAATTTTTATCTGCTTTGCTTTCAGAATCTCTTCTGCAGACATACTCTTTGCGGGCCTGTTTCATATGCTATAGGGAACAGCTATTTCTGTTGTCTTTTAAGTAAGGTGTTCCAGAGAAACTGTTTTTAAGTTTCAATGCATGGTCAGTGAAGAGATGTGATGCCTGTATGATGCAAATGAGGATGCAGATTAGAGAAAAATGTTGTCAATCACAGGGGCTGGTCTCCTTTGGAATTAATCAGGGTAGTTGAGTTTGAATTTAACTGACACTTTTGACTATTACATATTTTAGAAAACAAGTACATGTCAGCTTAGCAATTCCTATAAACAGCTATTTTATTTTATGTCAGTGGCACACAGTATTTGTTTATGTTTTCTATGATAATAATATACTGGTGATATCAGCTTATAAAATCCTAATAGTTCATTTTAACCTTGGAGATTTTATACACACCAACTAATATGTTACTGAATTATTTACAAAATGGAATTGTAGATCATTGCATTAAGGTATTTGGTACTATTTATCTAGAGACTAACACCATAAGTGTCAAATAACAATCACCTAACAGGAATTCTTTAAACTTACTGATGAAAATTCTATGAATATATACATAAATACTACATGCAACTGCCGTTATAGTATGATGCAGTAAGGAACTATCAGATTTGAAACTAGATTAACCCTTATTTGAATTTTGGCTTTAATACTTTTCTGATTCCTAAAATTCTGATACTAACATATACATTGTATTTAGGTGGTGGTGGGGACAGTGAGAATTTAGGCCATTGTGCATAACTGAACATGGATGTCCAGATCCCATAAAATTACAAAGAACTTAATATTACTATGTATATTTTGTCCTATTAAGATTTAAAATATTTTCTGTAAATCTGCTACTAGCTAAAAATAAGTTCAGTTATAATATTATAAAATGGAAATATAATTTTTCCTTTGATCTTGAGGTAATAAACAAGGATGAAAACTCTCAGTGTTTTTCATTGAATGTGAGAAATTTATAGATGATACTATACAATGGTTTAAACAGGCAAAAGGATAATTTTCATTGGTTATAGGTTTTTTGGTTGTTTGTTTTGTTTTCTTGAGATAGAATCTCACTACGTTACCCAGGCTGGTCTTGAACTCTTGGGCTCAAGTGATGCTCTTACCTCTGCCTCCAGAGTTCTGGGACTACAGGCATGCCAGAGCACCTGACTCACTAGTTATGTCATATAATTCAGTGACCAACCTCATATAAATCATAAATAGACACAATGATCCATAAGAATTTTAAAAATGAGCAATTTTGAGAAATGCCATAGAAAGATGAAATCTTACATAACCTGTCCATAATCATTTCTGATTCATCTATGGAGAAACTAGATACTTTCTGAACTCTAACTTTTGTTTTCAGTAGAGTCTTCTGTTGGCTAGTGTACTCTACATAAAACAGGGCTAACTCTTATCCAGTAATATCATTGTGTCACAGAGAAAGAAGCCCAAATTTAATCCCAATATCCCAGAACAATAGGCACTTGAAATCTCTCATGCATGTAGTAATGAATGCTATTACCAGAGTAAGAGGTTACATCCAAATCTTACCCATCTCAAAGTTCTCACCTCTCTTTTCTCAATTCAAATTATGGAGTCAACAGTGGGGATGAGGGGTGAAGAGGGGGTAGCTCTCCTGCCCACTTTTCCTTGGCTTTTATTCCTTTCTGCCTTTGGGATCTATGTTACCCACTCTTCCATGAGTAGTTCCATGTTCTTTCTGAATTATGTTACTGTAACCTCCTTCATGTTGGCTGATTGCCCTCATTTTCTGTGACATCCAATGGAACAAACAAAAGCCAAGGAACTGAGCAGAACAAAATCAAAGCAACCTCTAAGGAGTGGGGAATAGAAAAGAAAATGGAGGCCGAGACAGCAGGGTGTTTGTTTTGTTGACTAGGTGCATTCTGCCATCTCTAGTACATAGAAAGGGCTTCATCAATATTGTTTAGTAAGTGAATAACAGAGTAAATAAGCAAATGCTTATTAACATTTTTGCATTATTTTATGTCAGCGACACACATATTTGTGTATGTTTTCTATGATAATAATATGCTGGTGATATCAGCTTATAAAATCCTAATGGTGGTAAGTGCTCCAACACTGGGCTACATCCCCAGCTCCTATACAGTAAAATCTTGATCCTCAATAAACTTGGATCTCTAAATTTTATACTGTCAATGTACTACGTGTGGTTCTCTTATTCTTTATTGTGAAGAATTTGGAATATTGCCTGAATGAGGTAGGGAGATGGTAAATGGGAAGCCAAAATTTCCTGGAGAGTGTGCTGAGCAGCAGAGAACAACCAGGTTCACAAATAGTTATGGGCTGGGGGTGTAGATCAGTAGTGGAACACTTGCCTAATAAGGCCATGGGTTCCATCCTCAGCAACACACACACACACACACACACACACACACACACACACACACATTAGAAGGGAAATATGAATCATTTGGAGTCCTTTCAGAGTTGAAAATGGAGCAAGTTTCAAAGTAAAATCTTTAAAGTGTCTTTTCTTACAAAATAAATGTATGAGTCACATAATACTGAAATCAAACCAATAATAACAGTGTCACTTTTTTTTAAAAACTATGCAGAGACACCACTTTAGACTTAATCTTAAGTCATTTTATTATTGTCTTTCCAAGACAAGTACAAATTGTCAATTTTTATGCAATTTTTGGGTGGTAAAGTATTTCTTTGTTCATATTTCTAAATCAAATTTCAGGAATGCCTTTATATACTATTTTTCAAAAATATGAAAGCTTCCATTAATTTTTCAAAAATCTACATTAAAAATTTAGTTGTCAGAAGTAATTGTTTAAATTGACAAAGTTATTTCTCAGTGTCAACAAAAGAGTACAGAGAATTTAAATGGTGAACTTGACAGGTGTGGTGTCGCACACCTGTGATCCCAGCGACTCTGGAGGCTAAGCCAGGATGATGGTGAGTTCAAAGCCAGCCTCAGCAAAAGCAAGGTGCTAATCAACTCAGTGAGACCCTGTCTCTAGATAAAATACAAAATTTAGGACTGGGAATGTGGCTTAGTGGTAGAGTGCCCCTGAATTCAATCCCCAGTACAAATAAGTAAGTAAGTAAATAAATAAATAATAGGTGAACTTGCTAGTTTTAAAATTTATTTGAATAGGAAATTTAGAAGGAATCTACTTCCTTTTTAGTTAAAAGTGTTTCTGCATCATCCTCCATATTGCTGACTATCAGTGATTTCTAGCCTTTCTTTAGTAATTTTACTTATAATAAGGGTAAAAGTCTATATAAAGAGGATGATCCTTTCAATCATCCTTTACAATTTGGCATGTTGCATTTTAGGCTGATGTTAAGTGGAGGTCACCTAAAAATAATTATGATTGAAAAAGTTCACTAACTATTTTTTGAAGAAATACCAATAAAAGAGGAAAGAGTGCAGTTTACCACACTGTGCTATCAACTGTCTCTCTCTTTAAGAGAGAGCAGTGCTAGAGATTATTGTCAACACAAAAAAAAGTAATGAAGCTACTTGGCTTTTCCTTTGCAAATAAACATTGAAACAGAGAATGCCAAGAAAGCCTGAAAAAAACACATGCAAATAATCCATTATTCATGTGGGAAAGAATGAAGGAGAATTCAAAAGTGACACAACAATGGAAGTTTCCAGAGAGAATCATGTCAGGGGGAAAGTTACTTAGGATGTCTGTGTTCTCTGGTGGTGAAAATTTCAAAGAAAATACCCTCTGCAATTTGGGAAGTTGCAAAACAACATTCATATAATTTCTTTCTGCGATTCTAGCAGTCACATCTTGAGGGTACAAAATAAATAATGTAATATACTGTAAAAGAAATAATTATAAAAGGAAGATTTTAATTTTATATCAGCCATCATACTGTTTAATAAAAAACCTATTACTAGATTTGTCTCTGAAATAATAAGCAATTACAAAAATATATTAATAACAGATCCAAGAATCATACTTTTGAGGTTCTAACTCCCTGGATTAACCCAGCATCTGGCACAACTCAATCCACACACATCTGGATTGAGTTGGCACTGCCTGTGATTCTCAGGGCTGTTTAAAATATGTTCATTCTTACTCTCATGTGCAAAACCTTGCTGTAACTAGATGTAATACTTGTTTCTCCTCCCAAGTACAATTGAAGAAACTTGGGTGACAATTTACCCCAGACTACACAACTGGCTGAGCTGACAGCAAGATCAAGTCCTATGTAGTTCTCAAATACAGAACATAATAAATATGATTTATGGAGAAAATAGTATAAAATAAAATGGGCAAGTAAAAATAGAAGATAAAACAAATCATTCTAAGAACAGATGTGCCATGTGATAATATGAAGGATGGTTTTCTAAAGTCTCACAAAGTGCACATGCTTCCTTTTGTTTTTTTCATTCCTACTTTTACTCCATCAGTCCTAAATGACATGTGTCACACCCTAATGTCAAGAAGCATTGACAGTTTTCTTCAGCCCATTTAAAAGGCAAGACATTAAAAGAATAGACAGTCTGCTTCCTGGAGGCCAAACCCTACTGCCTGATTTCTGCCCTCTGGCTGTGTGGTTCCTCTTACCTCTGAATAGTATTTCAGAGGGCTTTGCTCACCAACCATCTACTTACTTCTTGCCTAGCTCCTGTTAGCATCAGACTCATTTCCACAGTGATATTTCCTTTCTTCTGTTAACATGCATTCAAGTTTCTACTGCTTCATGGAAGGGAAAGGGGGTCCTTGGCTTACTTGGCATTTGGGGATATGGTAAACATGCAAACTCTATATTTTTCCATCCATCAATAAGACTAGAACAAATTCTTCTACTCATAAATACTAATTTAAATATATAGATATTTATGTCATATGGTATACCCATTTTTATTTTCTTTTAATGACACTTCAATCTTTTATATAACTTTTCTTGGGTGCTCTAACATTCTGCTAACATCAGAAGACCTCCAACATAAATCTCCTCCCAAGGGGGCCTTAAAATATATCCTCTAGAATTTAACTATTTTGCTTTTATTGGGGCATTACAGTTGTATATCATAGTTTGGTTCATTTTAACATAGTCATAGGTACGTGTAATTTAATTTCCTCCATTTCAGTATATTGTGACACCTCACCCATTTATTCCCCTTCTTCTACTCTATTAGTCTACCTTCCACTCATTACTGTATTTTTAATTGACACTTTATAGATATACATAAAGGTAGAATTTACTGTGGTATATTTACACATGCGCATACATAATTTTGTCAAATTCATTTTGCATTTTTTTTCTTTCCCGTCCCTCCCTTCTTCCCCTCAATCTCCTACTCCACTGATCTTCCCTCTGTCTTTATTATATCTGACACCCCTCCACCTTTTACCTGTTCCTTTGCTCTGGCTTCCACATATGAAAGAGAATATTCAACCATTGATTTTCTGAGTTACGGTACGGCATACTACAAGACTGAAAGCTGGATATTTGTCTTAATAAATGTAGCAATATATAAGGATGAAAATAGCATGTAAACATCTAGATTGAGATGGTTGCTTTTTAGACAGGTGCATGATTTAAGAAAATTTTAACTGACATCACAAAAGGTAGAGATTTGGAGAATATAATGCCAAATAATTTCTTTCTCAAAACTAAAAAAGAAGTATGTAAAACACTTTATTTTTTAAATCACTCAACCAGAAGGCAACCCAATTAGAGAATACAATATTGCAAAACTCTTGTATTTTATAATTAAAACCTATTAATTCAGATGATAGCTAAGATTCAATGAATATGATGTTTCAGGCACTGTGCTATATCTTTTACAGTATCTATTGCTATTTGTTCTAATGATAACCAAGAAGGTAAATACTATTCATTCCCATTTCACTGATCATAAAACTTGAGGCATAAAATTCAATATCTCATAATTAGTAAGTAAGTATTTACACCTGTAATGAAGCTCAAGTCCATTTGACTGTAAAACTGATTGCTTAGTATTTGGGGATGGAACAGAATTATAATATGCTATAAAAATACAATAAACTCACTCAAGTGGAGTAGTTCACCTCCCCTTGTGGGTTAGGTCTTAGTACACTAACTCTTTGTGCATCTTATTAAAATAAACAACATGTTAGAGGTATTTCTAAGTATATAACATAGCCTAAGTATATTTTTGTCCATTAAATAGAGAATTTTCTTTAACTAATGACTTAAAAGTATTGGTCTGAGTAATTAAATCCAGGTATGCTTAAGATGCTTACTTTGTCATTGCAAAATTGGGAAAATATTTCAGAACAAGAATACAGAAAGAACATTTGTAGATTTTGGAAAATATGTAACATTATTGTTATATGAAATCGTAGAATCATTTTTACCCCCAAAACAAATTCAGCTATGACTAACAATTTCTTTCTAATAAACAACATTTAATTTAAATCTAATCATGAATCTTCTTTCTGAATCCTAGATTTCCGCTGTTTGGGTAAACAGGAAGTGACTTATAATAAATATATACTGGTTGCTACCCACTGTTGTCCATGTGAGAAGCAAGCTGCCTATAATCATTGTCTGCCTTTGTCAGATTCACTTGAGCATGCGTATTTGAAACCAGTTCGTGTTCTCTCTAGCATCTCCATTGCATGTTAGACATCTGTCCCATTTAGCAGGCATATGGGTTTCTCCCTGTATCTCAGTTTCATTTATTATGGAAGATGATGGCTTTGCACTTTGAGATGACTGGTAAAGTTCTTAAAGTGACAGTTGCATAAGCCACCAGCCAATACTTTGAAACACAACATTCCAAATATATGTTGCAAATTTGAGGAAAATATGCCTAGTCGAATTTTACATGATGCAATAACACAAAGACAGACATTTAATTTTATTTGCATAGATTAACTAACATCTCTTTCATCCTATCTCTAAACACTGGAATAATATTGAGAATTTTAAGACAAAGTGTATGCAATTCATTCTCACCCTGACTCTTACTTTCATGTTCCTATGGAATGTGTTTCCAAAACAAAGAATAAGGTAAAAACTGGTGAAATGTGGTTGATCTTCATAACATAAACTGAATCTCCCTTTTAGAAAGTTAACTTTAAGAAATATAATAGTCAAAATTCAGGCTACAAACTTTTTTTTTTTTTGAAAAATCACATTAAGCATAGACACCTCCATTCCACCAGTAAGATTATTCAAAATAGGCAAAGTAGTAAAAATAAATAAATATAATAAGCAAAATTATTGTTATTTTCCCAGTGAGAAATTTTCAAACATCTTTCTTTCCCCAAACCATTAAAATTATACAGTAGATGCTGCTCCTGAAAGCTGTAAGGAGGGAAAGAACGAGTCCTGTTATAACCTGATTCTTCCCTCTTTAGAATCTCACACTGAAAACTCCTGTACAACTGGAAGAGAAATTAAGAATCTCACACTGAAAACTCCTGTACAACTGGAAGAGAAATTATGTCCAGAAAGTACAAACACGATACTGATCACTTGGAATAGTTCCTATATGCCAAATGAAGAATTTTGACAAATGTTGGGAAGGAGACACCTTTAAGTATATATCTCTAGGTAGAAAAATTGAAAAGTGTTTTTTGGTTTGTTTGTTTCTGTTTTGTTTTGGTGTGGTTTGGATTTTTAGAACTGAAAATCCAGAGTCTCTGTCATGTATTAGTAAATCAAGTCTGGCTACAATTAATCAAGGTGATTGCTGACATCTGAGCTAACGGGTTATTTGTAGTGTGGGCAATGAAATGTCTGTACCTGATTTTAACCAGGAAGTGGTCTTGCTGTGAAAATGAGGCATCAGATATTTTAATTCTTGTTTTAACAGGATTCAGATTTGTACCCCTTTCTTCAGGTGGTATGGCTACGACAGGATATGTCACTCTATGGGTTTAAAAATCAAGCAACTCATTTGAGTTGCTAGCTTCATGCTTCTGTTATAGATTATGAAATGCCATTTCTGAAGTTTCCAAATACAGATTTTTTTCCTCTCTAGAACCTGGGTTTATTTTTGTAATCCCAGAGGAATAATGTAAGGTTTGAATATGATTTGTTTAAATGTGATTTATTGAAATTTAAGTGAATTCAATGTTCAAAAAGCTTTCACAGATAGTTTCCTCTCTTCAGAAAATTTGTATTGACTACCAAAATGGTAACATTTGTGCTCAAGATTAGATATTAGCTCTTACTGAAGAACATATACCATAGAATTTCAGTAGCATACAATAATAAGTAGGCATTTTTCACTCATGTGTCCAGGGGTTGTATGTGGTTAGATGATCTAGGTTGGGCAGGACTGGACTTGCTGAGTTGATGGTTGGGTCCACATGTTGATCACTCTTCTTGGACTTGATGGCTACTTAGGCAATATTCTCCTCATGGCAACAGCAGAATCAAAGGAGGAATCACATACATTCTATGCCTTTTCTTGTTTTATTTACACTATATCGCTTTGTTAAGCTAGTCCTGTGGCCAGGTCCACAGTAAAGGAGCAAAGTACACTCTGTGTACCATGAGACCATGGCAACATTATGGATATGCACTCATACATGGCTGGTGGAACTGCAAATTGGTGCAGCCAATATGGAAAGCAGTATGGAGATTCCTTGGAAAACTGGGAATGAAACCACCATTTGACCCAGCTATCCCTCTCCTCAGTCTATACTCAAAGGACTTAAAAACAGCATACTACAGGGATACAGCCACATCAACTTTTATAGCAGCACAAGTCACAATAGCTAAACTGTCAAACCAACCCTAATACCTTTCACTAGATGAATGGATTAAAAAAATGTGGCATATATACACAATGGAATAATACTCAGCAATAAAAGAGAATAAAATCATGGCATTTGCAGGTAAATGGATGGAGCTGGAGAAGATAATGCTAAATGAAGTTAGCCAACCCCCCCCCTCCAAAAAAAAAAAAAAAAAAAAAACAACAAAAAACAAAAACAAATGCTGAATGTTTTCACTGATATAAGGAGGTTGATTCATAGTAGGGTAGGGGGAGGGAGCATGGAAGGAATAGACAAACTCTAGATAGGGCAGCAAGGTAGGAGGGGAAGGCAGGGGGCATGGGGTTAGAAATGATGGTGGAATGTGATGAACATCATTATCCAAAGTACATGTATGAAGACATAAATTGGTGTGAATATACTTTATATACAACCAGGGAAAAAAAAAAGCAAAGACCACAGAGGAATAATTGAGTACAGTATTTGGAACTACTGGCTGAACTTCATGGAAAATTCAATTTTTATAAACTGCAAATCACTTTCTCCAACAGAATATAGACCTTCAGCTGTCATCTTCATGGAATTTATTTGTAATCAGTGGCTTCCTATCACTCATTTCTTGTACCTTCTCAAAGGCTGCTCTTTCTCCTAGAATGTCATGTTCCCTTCTTAACCTGATACATTTTAACCCATCCTTTAAGCTCAGCACATGCATCACCTTTTATATGAAGTACATCCCCTCTAGCCCAGAGCTTCCTATGCTGCATTGTAATGATCTATGTCAGTCTCCCCAGAAGGCTGAGTGCTCCTTGGAATCTTTTCTTCCTAGCATTAGTAGCATGTAGCAACTACTCATGATGTATTTATTAAAGGAAGAAAATGAAAAGAAGAAAGACAAAAAGACATAGTTCCTGCTTTCTAAACTAATTTCTAAACTTTCTAAAAATACACTTTTATCAATAGTTTTATACAAATAAATTTTAATTATAAAAACATGTTTTTTTCCGGAAACGAAATCATATAACTAAGTAGATTATCCATTTAAAAATTTAGTATCCTCTTATTTCCTTTAAAGTAAAGTAACATATTTATTCCCTAAAACTAGTTACAATTTTATTTTACATAAAACCATATTATGCTTGGAGGTTAACAAGAGTAGCCATTACCTGTACAAGCTTGGGTTTTGGTGTTAATTACAGGTAGATTACTGAACTGATATATTAGAAGGAAAATACAACATTTAATATTCATGGTTAAGAATAGCTTGAGATTACCCAGTAACACCAAGGATTACACTTACAAATTATAAAATGTAAATAATTGAAGCAATTAAACCAGAGCAACCTAATCTTATTAAAGAAGTGTGCAATCAAATCTTAAAATGACTCTTTCAAGTAAGTTTTCTTTTATTCAGCTAAAAGAAAAAAATCTGAAATAGATGCTGAAATTAAGTCTATCAGTAAGTATAGACTTCCTAGGTAGGAATATTTTTTTGAAAATCATCTAAACCAGAAATACTTTGATATTTGGATGCAGATTTATTAAAATATGAATTATTTAATTTGAAAACACATGCTAGCCCTAAACTATTTTATTTTATCAATTTTTTAACTTTATAATCACAATTTTAATTTCTTTTTATTTTATTTTTTATTTGCTTTAATTAGTTATACATGACAGTAGAATTCATTTATGCAATTCTGGGGAATGGTTTCTCATTAAGAATATGAAAAGTACTTATTACTTTAATCATCACAGTAACTGGATGGTGAGTTTAAAAATTATGTATTTCGTTTAATGCTTTTGTCAAGGAATGTACTTTGTCATTCAATAAATATATGAAGACTACTTATTTTTCAATTATTTTGAAGTGGTAAATAAAAATTCTATACCAAGAACATGGTATATGTGAAAAATAGCTAGATTATAATAAAGAATTTTTTTTCAAGATATGGTTCTTTTCTTTGCATACCAACATTGATAAATCAATTTAATCCATGTGTTAGTATGATATGTGGTACACTCTCAAGTGATAGTGTGAATATTTAATATAAATAAATGCATAAATATGAACTGTTTCATCTTAACATTGTTCACATAATTTCTGCTGAATATATTAGTTTAAGCTATGTGAAGTTGAAATGGTCCTATTGATATTTATTTTATTTTTATACCAGGGATTGAACTCAGGGGCTCTCGATCATTGAGCCACATCCCCAATCCTACTTTGTATTGTATTTAGAGACAGGGTCTCACTGAGTTGCTTAGCAGACTTACTTTTGCTAAGGTTGGCTTTGAACTTGTGATCCTCCTACCTCAGCCTCCCAAGCTGCTGGGATTACAGGCTTGTGACACCACACTGGACTATTAATATTTTTTGAACTACAAAATGGTAATTTCACAAGTTCACCTTATTAAAAAGTTTATTGACAATGTCATACAGCTGTGTATCCATATAGTTACATTAATGTTTCATTTGAATTACTAATAATATAAGGATATTTATTAATATAAATATATGTTTTATAAAACATATGAATGAATAAGGCAATTATAAATGTGGAAAAGTGTAAGACATGCTACTTAGAATCTAATATTCAGAGAAATGCAAATGTTATAAAATGAGATATAATTTTTTTCCTTTTACCTCAACAAAATTTGCCAACAACCAGTATAAAATTCAATATAGGAAAAGTAATAATCTTATTATTAATGTGAATATAAGTTTATATAAATTTGTGTAACTGTTTAGAGGAAAAATTGAACAACATTTTTCAAAATTGAGTATATGCAAACCCTACAACTTAGAAATATATTTTAGGACTCTATTCCACAAATATGCTATGGTGAAAGTACAATTGCATTGAGTTTTAGAAAAATAAAATGTGTACATATACAAAAACTGGTCTTAAAAGCTACTAAAAATAATTGTCTATGGGATTAAGATAATGAGGAGATATTTTAAAATTACATATTTAAATTATATAATAATGTGACAACAACAAAATTTATAATGTAAGCAAATTTACAACATAATAGCTATATTGATGGGACAAAAAGGGGAGGATTCTGAGCTCAGTTGTTCCAGAGTAGTTACTGAATGAACAGTTAGTTTTTGTAAGTAAACATTTGGTGGGTTTAGTCTCAAATTCCTGGAGTAGGCACAGAAGCTTAGAAACTTTTGCTGTTTCTCAGTATTGCCTCAATTACACACACACACACATACACACATACACACCACAAATGCATACATGTACTTGTGCACATACACCAGGAATGTATGCTTTGTCAAAGAATTCTTTAGCACAGAAATTATTTTAGACTTTGTTCTATAATACAAAATAACAAAATAATTCAAAGAAAACCTTTTAAAATTCTTATTTTTCCTATTTTTATATAAATATCTACATACATTTTATATAATTGTTTAGTATTTTATATACATATACAATTTATACTATATATTTGATATTATATTGATGAATTTATTTTCCTTATTCATAAATATTCCAAAGGGTACTCAATTTCAATCATAGAGTGATAGTATAATTAAGAATGTTCAATGATTTATTTTTCCAGGTTCTTTTTATTTTACATTTAGTTTGTTTTCAACATTTGGGTATTATAAAGAATGCTGTAATAAACATCTGTGCACATTAATCTTTGACCCTTATTATCTCCTTAGTACAGATTTCTGGAAATAAAATTAATTGCAAAACAGTATCCATCCCTAGGTAATATGAAATAATGAGTGAAATTTTTTATGGCTTTACCATATTACAGCTTTAATATTCTTATAATTTTTGACAACATTATATAACAGATACTGTTCCAGACTGTGACTAATTTACAGTTTAACTACTGTGGTTTTCATTACAGATTAAGACTATTGAGCCATTTTCTTTAAAATGTGATTACTCACACTTTCTTAGGACTCTCAGTAAAAAACAAAAGACAAAAAAACAAAGGTTTCATATCAAGTTTAATTTTCCTCTTATGAAGGTGTTTTCTGTTTGTTTATTTATTTTAGTTGTTTTAATTAGCTGACCCACCATGGATCCAAGAAGCCCTGTTATTCTTCACCAATGTCAAGGTCATAACCTGTGTAATGGCCTACTGCCAATTTGAATGATTGCATATTTCCTACTTTCTTCCAAACACATTCATTTAGGAAAGTTTTTCTCATCTTCTCATCAATTACAAAAGACTGGCTTTCAATAATAAATGTTTATCATGAGTTAAGCTGAGCTCAGGAAAGCCACAAAGTGAGTGTGCATCCTAATACTATATATCTACACATAGTTACTTTACACATAGAACTAATAACACATAGATGTGAATAATACATCACAATATATAATTATTGTTAGAGGTATTCTAATCTATTGGCTAAGCACAACATTTTAGTTGATTGCATTAATACATTTATTGGAAATAATTGTTTAGTGTATCCCAAATCAATGTTGGTCAACAATTTGGGTAGGAGTCTATTTACAGATATGGGCAAAATAGTGATCTCATACTATTATTACAAAATAAAATGCTCTATTGGATATTACTGGTAAATAAAATATTATTCATTTATTTTCATGTTATGAAACATTGTTTTTAATTGTGACATATGTCATTTATGATTGAAGAAAGAAATATTGGGGAACATAAATTACTGAAAATTCCTTCTTCTTATAGCTATTAGATGAGATTTCACTGTGATCATTTCTATGCTTATTGCCATCTCAAGCAAATCATTTACTTAACACCATTGTATTTTAATGAGAGTGGGACAATATTCTTTTTCCGGCTGGAGCTCAAATATTGCTTTATTTTATCATGCAAAATATCAGTGTGAGAATGATTTGTTGGTATACATTTGATATCTAATTGTGAGATATTTATGTAGTATCTCACACATATTCCTATTTGGCTTTTGTAAAAGAGTTTTGCATATTTTATGCAAATGTAATATTCCCTTGTTCTCAAAGATAGACAACACATATCTAATTAAGGAAAACTCTATTATAAAGTAATTTCAGATAGGCTAATTTTATTCAAACTGAAAACTCCCAGATTTTTTTCTTTTTTAAGTTACTATGCTAATTCTATGAGAATAATTTTCAATTACAATTTTTACTGAAGCTAAATTGACTGAAGTTTATACAAAATATGCCATTCTTAGGAAGTGAAATGTTCACAGATTACATTAATAGAAATCATACATCATGATGCTTGAAAAGATGCACAATTTGCCCTTAAGTTATATTCTCATGTATTAAAGATGTATGTAGACATGGTGAGGATTAATTAGTGATGCAAAAGACTTAATTTGTTGGGTGTAGGGTTCTGAACTCAAAATTCTTATATTAGAATCATGGATTTACTACTTAGTTACTTGGGCAAGTTCTCAACCTCTCTATTCCTGAGCTTTCTCATCAGCAAAATGATTATGTAAAGCACAATAGTGCTTGGTATCTATTATTGTCCAAAATATTAATGCCATCCAATAGTACCTAAATGAAAAGTTTCATATCTAGACATTACTTTATTAAAATTTGTTAAAAACTCAATATAGAGAGAGCAACATGTGTGGGTATTAGCAATTTGCAAAAAAAAAAAAAATGCAAAAGCACATCTGATATCTTTAATGTACAAAAATGTAGTAGAAGTTAAGTTTGGGTACAGTGAGAAAATAGATAAAGTTATCAGAGAAACTGGTAGAAAAATAAAAAAAATCAATATCACTTAGTATTATGAAATAAGAAGAAATAAAAAAATTTAAAAAGGAATCTGATAAGCATACACTTATTGAAAAATAAAATGAAAGGAACTATTTGTATAGATGGGTAATGTATGTTTTGAAGACCTATGCAGGATTAGGCCAAAGAAAACCTGATCAAGTAAATTGGGGACCTTTTAAATACATTCATAGCATGATGTTTCTGACACACAAAGGCCAAGCTTTAAGATTGCTTTTATAGGAATGGTGCTGATTTTCCATAAATTCATGGTTCCTAAATGTCTTATTGCCAGGAGAATACTTTTCCAGATATCTCTGGGGTTAGAGTTTCAGAGTTTGGTTAAGTGGAGTTGTTTCACTAGATGCATGAGCACATATATACTGATAACCAAGGCAAATCTACCTAAGTATACTTGTTTTACAAGAATCCAGTAAAGGCACCTGTAGGCTTATTTTATCATCACGTATAAAAACATGTTTTCTTCAGATGCTTATCTATCTACAGTTCATAAGAGGCAAGGATGTTATTTGAAGTCTCGCCTAACTTCTAAGTTCATGTTTTTCTCTGGAAATCATACTGCCTTGATAAAACGGATAAGACAGACATTAGATTAACATGGTAGAGAGAAAAGAATCAGAAAAGAAAAACATTGAAGGTCTTAAAACACTATTAATTTGAAACAGATCAAGATTAAAGAGCACATAATGGAGACAAATTTGTTTTCAAATTTCTACAAGGAGTACTAAAATAAAAATACACAGCCAATGATATAGTAATTATTCTACAACAAAATGGGTAGGTTCTATTGTTAACTAGAAATTATAAAATGCTATGAAATTATTATTATAAAGTTAACTGAAATTCTTGGGGAATAATGTTTCATAAAGATGGAGTACAAATAATAATCCATTCATGTTGGTCTGGTGTTACCGAATTGATTCAAGCATATAACCCCTTGTAAAATCAATGGAATTTTATATCCAGAACAAGATTATAGATTGTAATGACCACATGAGGTATGCACTTGCCATTTAAAGGTGCTTTTCAAAAAGATGTCTTTATTAGAAACAAAATAGAAATCCTTGTAAATTAAAACACTGGCAGGATTTCCTCACTGGGTACCCACCCAAGCGTGTTTATGTTTCTCTCTACTTATTTTGAAGTATTTGCCCTTTAGTTTCTTCAAGATTTCTAATCCATTAGATTTGAAAGATGCTTAAGTGAGTGCATTTTAAAGCAGCAACTGCTACAGAAATTAATCAAAGCTCTCACAATATGCCTTACTTAGGATTTTTTTTTAAAATGGCATATAGGAAGACAACAGCAGCCTGAACCAGCAAGAACAATTCTTTAGCAGCAGTTCAACTTAAAAACCTCTTCACCTGCATTGTTCCATCTGGTTCCCAAAATAACCCCAAGTTAAAAAAAGATGACTTCCTCCTTTGATCTACTCCTGTTACAAGTTCATTCATTGATCTTTAAATTAAAACACCTTGTGATCTTAGTATGAACCTAACTTTTCCAGGGCACACTTTCTTCATTTAAATTTTTAGTATCGATTATTGGATGCAGTTTACTTATTTTTTTTAAATTTCTCTCTCTCTCTCTCTCTCTCTCTCTCTCTCTCTCTCTCTCTCTCGGTAGCAGGGATTGAACCCAGGGGTGCTTAACCACTGAGCCATATCCTCAGCCCTTTTTATTTTTTATTTAGAGACAGGGTCTCCCTAAGTTGTACAGGGACTTATTAAATCGCTGTGGCTGGCTTTGAAATCCTCCTCCCTCAGCTTCCTGATCTGCTGGGATTATAGGTGTGTGCCACCATGCCCAGGTAATATTCCTTTTAGGACTTCTCCCAGCCACACAGATGAATGATAGTATTTAAGAAATTACCTTTCATTGCCAATCATCAGGTTTGAACATGCAACTTATATAGCTTCAAGAAAAATGAAGTCTTGAATTCTTGAACACTTACTTTAGTCTTTATTCTTTTGTTTTTTATACTGGTATATAAAAATATAAAAGTCATACATCCTATTATCCTAAGTGTTGAATGTTTAATCTCATATGTGGAAGCTAGAGAGGAAAAAAAGGCATTAAATGAAAAGGGGAATCTCATGGAAATTGAAGGCAGATCCTTAGAGTAGAAGCAAGCAAGAGACAAATGGGGAGGGAAGAGGGAAGGGAAAGGGAACAACTGGGGAATGAAGTTGACCAAATTATGGTATGTGCATAGAGTTCATTTGTCCATTTACTGATTGGGTTATATATCCTGATTATTAATCTCCTATCAGAAGAGTAGCTGGAAAGATTCTATAGGCTCTCTCTTCATGCTCTTGTTTTTTTTTTTTTTCTTTTTGTGAGGAGATGTATCAAGAATTGAACTCAGGGGGACTCAACCATTGAGCCACATACCCAGCACGATTTTGTATTTTATTTAGACACAGGGTGTCACTGGGTTGCTTAGTAACTAGCCTTTGCTGAGGCTGGCTTTGAACTCATGATCCTCCTGCCTCAGCCTCCCAAGCTGCTGGGATTACAGGTGTGTGTCACAGCATCCTGATTAATTGTTTTTTTTTTTAATTTTTTTTTGGTAGAAGTCCTTAGAGTCTTGTTGTAAATAAAAAAAATTTAAATGATCTCACACATTTGAAAGCAGTATGATTTGGCAGTTGTTTGGTAATGAGTGAAAAAATTTAAATATTAGTATTTATGTGTGTTGAAGCTTTTATCAATAAATAGTTGCCATATGTCTATACTATAGTAGTCTTTTTATTTCTTTTGCTATAACGTTTGTCATTCTGCTCAGATAATAATATAACTAATTATATATTTAATTTTCTTTTGAATATTTTTTTTCTAATTTACCCTACTTATAACTATTGCAATTATAGATACATTTGAATTCAATTTCTACTTCCCTCTCTGGATTTATGACTTATCCTTCATGGTCTGTATTTTCTTTTGGTCTTTCTTAAATCTGCAGAACTTTGTTTTTCATTTCATACTTTGCTCTCTACAACTTTGGAAATCACACCTTCTGTTTCTATTCTTTATTTGTTCCTCTAACTTATTAAAGTCTTTAATTTGTCATAGTTAGCATAATTATTTTATTGAAGTCCCATCTTTATAAAGTTAATATCTGTATGAATTTGACACCTTAAATATATCATTCCTATCACCTTTCTTACAGTGATTCTGATGAAAGAACAGAATGACAACTACTAATTAAAGTGGCAAAAATCCTTTTAAAATCTCTTGAAAACCTGAAAGTTAGCTTGGAGTTAGAAAAACAGGAAATAATTTAATACAGAATATTTTGAATAAAGAAATATATCGTGTTCCTGAGTAGAAAGACAATATCAGAAAGATGCCAGCCCATCCCAAATTAATCTGATAACACAATGCAATTTTAATCATAATTCTAAAAGATTTGTGGTTTGTATCTATATGTGTGTACATCCTAAAATTCACATGGAGTTACATATAGTCAAAAATAGCCAAGAAAATACTGAAGAAGATTAAGAATTAATGCAGGGTTTCATCTACTCCATATCAAGACATTACAAAGCTTTATGAGTGATAGCTTTGACTCTATTTAGGAATACCAACAAAAGGAGAGAACCCTCAGAAAAACATCCACATATATAAGAACCTGGCTTATGAGAGTATGAATATTATAAATCAGTGGTGATGTGATGTGCTATTTAGTACCTATGCTGAGACAGTAAGCTTAGTACAGAAAAAAATTAAAAGTTTGAAATCTATTTCATAATATTAACAAATAGATTTCAGGTGAATATCTAAATTTAAAAAGTGAAATATAAAAACTTGAAGAATCTTAGGAGAATATATAATTTTGTAGAATTAGGTTTTCTAAATAAGACATGTCCAAATCATTAAGGAACACTACTTTTATGTAGACCTGTAGATGTAGCCAAAGTGTAAAAATGTAAAGAGGAACTCATCAACTTAGGTAAATGAATTACTTCTAAGAGAGAAGGTCAAGATAGAGAGGTGTGGGAAACTATAATGTGTTCCATCTTTAAGACAAATTGTCTAAATAAAATACTGCAGATTCTTAATATTAGTCAAATGTGGTTGGTGAATATGAGTCCAGAGAAGTGTTTTACAATATTTTGTCCATATTTCAAAATGTTGCAAATATTTAATAATTTAAAAAAGTGATTCAGAAATATAAACCTGCTTTGCAAATTATACCAGATGCCACAAAGCAAATCAAACAATTATTTTTTATTGGTTATTTGAAGACTATATTTTTGTTCCTAATACAATCACATTGACTTTTCCAGATGTTACACCTCATAAAAAAGATGATAATCATCAACAACTGTAGTGTTACCTTTGAATTATGAGAATTTTAATGCCATATATTATACTAAGAAGAGTTCACATGGCAATGGGCAATGGCAATTCACCTATATGATGGCAATTTCAGTACCGCTTATAATTTAAATTCAGCATGCTACCAAGATAGGAACACATGTTTAGTATTTTGTGGGTCAAAAATTGTTAAGGGTCTAGAGATATAGTTCAGCAGTAGAGTGTTTTCTAGCACGTATGAAGCCCCAGGGTCAATACCCAGCATCATAAGGAAAAATAAAATGACAGATGTAAAATGATAAAACAAACTTACATAACAATAAAGTTTTGAAGAGTTTGGTTCTACTAAAATAAATTGAACTTTTTATATCCTTTACTGCAAGCTCAACTACTAAGCCTTCACTATATAATGAGCAGTGTCAAGAAATTTTGTTACTGTATCTCATTTGATTATCTCAATAACCCTGAGAAACAAAACAAAACAAACAACAACGAAAATCCCCCACAAAATTATTTTATTGATAAAGAAACTGAGGTTTAATAACTCAATATCATACAGACATCAGATAGTGGGCAGCAGAACCCAGTGAATGTAGCCCAGTCTGGGTTCAAAGATTGGACCATTAATGACAACTTTATAATTGTCAAAATGTTTTCTCTAGAAAGGAAAAGGATGTTTTGTATGGCAAGTTGACCAGCTATAGTTTAAGCTGTTGCAGCATCTGTACATTTTGGTAGTGGACAATTTTATTTTTATTTTTATTTTTTTTAGTGGACGATTTTTATCTGTATCAAATTTAAAATGAATCAGTTAAATGAAATAGCTTTTTGCTTGACTGGATAAGAATTTTAAAAAGTTTTTTTTTTTTTAACAATTAGTATATTTCTCTCAAAAATTATTTAAAATTTCATTAGATACTTTAAACAGAAAATGAAACTAGATCGATGAAAGTTTTGCAAATCATGAGAACACTGAAAATTTGAAAATATAATCAAGATTTCCTCAAAAAGAACCAACTAAAGTAGTTTTAACAAGATTTAGAAAGTTGTTATAGATACAGATGTGTGTATATGTGCATGTGTGTTAAATAGTATGTCCATAATTACTGTTTAATCAGAGAATAGTGGTGAATCTGACAAATTCTCTAGGAATTAAAAAATATTTATTTTTTTGCATATTTTATATTATCCTATAGTAATGCACATAGGTATTATGTAAATATCAGGAATACTGAACTCAAAGTATTGAAAGCCACATTATTAAAAAATGTTGGGTAAAAGAGAATGAAAGATTGGGCAAGTCTTGCAATCCTGCAAAATTGAACATAGAATGCACTAAAAGGCAAGTGTGTCAACTTATACACAAGATTAATCTCTTGTTGTAAAACGTTTCTCAGACAGTAACATTGTGGGGATTGCATACACTCAGAGCTATATGTGTTCAATAAAAATACTTGTACATCTTTTAAAAAACGAATTTAGTTGAGATAGGCTTCTTGAATCCACTGATATGAATTATATATATTTTTTAAAAAATCAATGCTCACTAATGTTAGAAGAAAAAGTTGGTTTGAATGTCATTTTTTGCCCCAATTTTCTTTTTTTCCCTTTAGTTTCAGGGCAGGTTTTACTTACTAGGGTTTTCTTACGTGCGTACATCCTTTCTAGGTCAGTGCAACTTGTTATTTGTTCTTCCCTTGAAAATCATTTTTATATTTTACTTTTTTCTTATTACCTTGGAGTATATATTTGAGCAACAGACAATAGACTAAACTCTCTGGTTTGTTTAATCTGTTCCACTTCAATTTTCTTATTTTTCAGTACCCCTGAGTACTTTCTGACTGAAATAGTGAAGGTTATCATCATTCTACTCTCATATAAACCCCGCATGTAGGGTGTTCAAAGGAAGTAAAGGAAAAAGGAACAAGGAACAAATGATTTAGCCGAGTGGATAAGAGCATGGGGTTTGGAAGAAGATGGAATGGGTGAGTCTGAGCTTTGTCACTTATATGACCTCAGACAATTTTGTTTCCTCATTTGTAATACAGTTTCTATAATATTTAATAGGATTTAAAATTTCATTCTCTGGAACATAGAAAACAACTAGTCCTTCAGAATTTTACTTATTAAGATCTTCATAACATTTTTGAAGTGAATATAAGACCAATAAGTAAGCTCTTTTCCATCACGGCAAAGAATCAAGAGGTAGACATTCTTTAGAATGTCTGAGGAGGACATAATATAGACAGATTATGTAATTATACATAATGATAAAAATGGTAATTTTGAAGTGATAACCTATAGCATTGAACTTACATCTTTCAGTGTTTCACCTATTCAACAAATATTAACTGAATACCCATTACCTGCCAAGCATGATTCAAATTATGAGAATACACAATTAAACCAAGTGACAGATAGTCACAAAGTTTACTTTGAGTCTATTCTTATTAAACGTTTCATTACAAATAGTGAATTGTTTTATTTAAATAAATAAAATATTTAATTGTAAAATAATATAGTGTATTTAATGTCAAAATAATATACACAGGGGCTGGGGTTGTGGCTCAGTGGTAGCGTGCTCGCCTCACATGCATGAGGCACTGGGTTCGATCCTCAGCACCACATAAAAATAAAGAAAATAAAGTCCATCAACAACTAAATTTTTTTTTAAAAAAAATACATAAATTTTTAAAGAATTTGAGAAAAAATTAACGCTTAGCATGACTATGTATAGATCCCCTGTATACTTAAACATGTATTGGCTATTTCTAGAAGGGGACATACCCTAGATTTTCACAGTCTTAAAGGATGTAATTTAACCCCACATATAATATAATGCTGCGATGGTTTGCAAGAACAGATGGCCATTTGAAAATGTATTGTGGGGCTTGAAGACGGCTTGCTATTTAATGAGTGTTCATTATTACTCTATAAATGCTGATAATGCACTTGAATTTCCAATCTATCTGTATTTTACATTTCCACATAACATATACATAACAAATATCATACCAACTTTCTAAATTATGTAAATGATAATTGACAATAAAACTAAACAGGTGGTGCATAGCTGCAATCCTAGCAGCTCTGGAGGCTGAAGACAGGAGGATCACAAGCTCAAAGCCAGCCTCAGCAAAAGTGGGGCACTTATCAATTCAGTGAGACACTGTCTCTAAATAAAATACAAAATAGAGCTGGGAATGTGGCTCAGTGTTTGAGTGCCCCTGAGTTCAATTCCCAGTACACCCCATCCCCCCACAAAAAAATACTAACCAGTCCTATTTCTTGTAGAAATCAGCTCCTGCTTTAATAAAGTATCTTGACTTGTATTCTTAAACAATATATTTTTAAATAAGGACCCTTAAAAAACCTAAAGAGCACTGACGATGTCTTAAACTAAGGTGTATTTTTGATCACATAAAAAAGGAGGAAAATGGGGGTTCTGTTAGTGGAGGTAAGGAAAAAATTGAGCAAATGGAAATGTTTGTTGAACATGATATAGTGACTATGACAAACACAATAATACATGATTTTCTATCTTTGCATGCTAGGGCTGTAGTGGCTAATTAGTTGAGTTATATCTTCTATCAGCCAATTTTCATAACAATCTAGTATAGTAGGTATTCTTACCTCCCTCTTTATAACCCAAAACATACATAATCAGATTTTTCTGGCAAGAGATGAGAAGCTTAAGTAGGTTTGGCTACAAGGAAAAGTGATAAATGATCTTCGACACTCATTTTTATTCCACAAACATTTTTTTTAGGCACTTAATAAGTATCTGGGATCTCCCCAATGTATCTGTGCTCTTTATCTTCTACTGCTGACCTCTGGTTGGTCTTGGCCTCTCTGGGAAATGGCAATTGCCAAGTTCCACTTTCAGTGGTTGCACTGCTCATGCATTAACCTAACACTGTCTTATTTTAACATAATTGTCTCCTTAGTAAGAAAAACACAAAAGAGACCTGTATTTCTGCATTGATAGAGGTGACTCCAGTCTTTTAACCTAAAGGAGAAATATCTTATGCTATGGTTAGTGAAAGTATCTCCAGATAGGGTGGTCATTGTGAGGCATTCATATCACACAGTTATGAGCCCATGTGCACAGCTCATTCTGCATCTGATAGAAATGTAAAAATGCAGAAGCCAAGAGCCCTCTGGAGAGTGAATTATTTCACCTTAATGTCTTGAGTACGAAGGTGCCTTAGCTCTTTTCTTACTGCCAAAGCAGTGAAAGCCCTGACCACATTTGTACCAATGAGGTTTGCTAGAAGCCATGTAAACCCATTAAAAAAGAGCAGCGAACAGTACTTAAAGAACATTAGTTTACCAAAATAATACATATTTTCTTTGCAGTCAAAATGTATTTTATACTGCTAAGTAATCCAAAAAATACAATTTTATAATTTTAGAATTATTTCTAAATTGTAAATTTTATAGGCAATCTACTTGGCCACCATAATCATAATAGCAAATAATTATTTTTATTTCTTATAACATTCATGTCTTGGGTAGTGAAGTATTTTAGCTTATTTAATAATTAAAAGATAAAACTGGAAACCATTATTTTTAGACTTATTAATGATACTATTGTATAAAGTGGTTTTCTCTTTTAAAAAACTAAAATTTTAAATGATATATTAAATATACCTTGCACATACATAGATATTTACCGAATTAAATACACCTTGAATATACATAGACACATACTGATACATATATAAATTTTAAAAAGATATTTGATACATTTCTTTTTTTTAACGCATGGAAAAACCTTACATAGTTTGATGAGTTATATTTATTTTTAAGTAAACATATAGTTATAATGTTAAGCTATTAATATTCATGGAAAATAAAAGAAAAATTAAAAAAAAACATGATGGAGATGAGTACCTTAGCCTTAATTTTTATGTAATATTTGATAACCATCCAAAATGGATTTGAAAGAACAAGTGAAAAGCAAGCCTGAGAGGCTTGTTATTGTCTCTCGAGGCTGGGTGGCATCAGCCATGAGTTGCAGTACAGGAAGCTTTAGTGCTGCAGTGCTTTGTCCCCAAGATATTGGATATAAAACATTGTACTAGTTAAAAAAAAAAGCACTAATTAGACAGTCATAGACATAAGTAGGCAGAGGTATAAGCTATTTAAGTGCTTTTTGCTTTTTTCTTTCATCATTTTAAATACTTGAGGGCTTTTCTTTACAAATTCCTATTGCTCTAATCTAAAAAACAAAACAAAACAAAAAACTTAGTTTCTAATGTGAGACAAAAAGTTACAATTAAAATAAAACACAACATTACAGTTGTGGCTCTTTTGGCAGATTACTTTTTGGTTAGTTCCCTTCCTTCAAGTATAAAACACAAACCTTCCATTAACATGACTACAATCCTGATTTTCTCCATATTGCTACATCCATCCAGGGCTGCAATGTTCTAGTATATTTAAAAGACCAAAAAAAAAAAAAAAAACAAAACAAAACAAAAAAAAAACTGGGTGCAGAGGGTTTTGAAAGATAATACTTAATTTAGTCACCTTTCCATGTCCTCCCTACTACTTTCAACACTAACATAATTACTCTGTAGTTCAATAAGAGCTATTAAAATATTATTTATGAGTATTGATTATTTTATGTGGAAATGTATAAAGTAATGTCAGGAGTATTAATTAAGACATGACATCTAAGTTTTATGCATGCTTAACATTATATACCTATGTGTGCATATGTATATGTGTGCATATTTCTACTAAGATTTCTTCTCTAACATATCACTAAGAGTGATTTCAAAAGGCATTTTTTTTTATATTCTGAGTTTGAATGTTTAAATGCAGCCTGAAATTATCCTAGTGTCTGTGAGGTTCTCTAACCTTAAGCTAACAATCAGAATCATTGGTCCCTAATTAAGATAGGTGCAAAACTTTTACAAAGGAAATAAAAAAGAACCTAATATCATATTTCTGTGATTCAAATTTCACACTGATAAAGTTGTGCATTGCTATAAATTATATTGTTAGATTAGAAAGTCTTGTGGTCTAGTACAGAAATTTTGTTTAAGACTATTCATCTCATCACTAATAAGGAGGTGATCACAAATGCTTCTTTCTGCATTTGTGCCTTGGATTTTTCAAGTCCTTTCCCATAAGCTGTAAAGCAAAAATACTGTATGTGTCTCAGAGTCAGCTTATCCAATATGAACTGACTCTTCACTGGAGAGAGGCTGTGTAGCACTGTGGGTGGTGCTATGGTTGTCTTTTTAGAGAGGCTAATGGGGAAAAAGCCTTATTCTGATGGGTTGGTTTTACATTCCTCCTGATTCTGGACTTTTTTTCAAATTAATACCTAAATCTGTTTCTTTCTCTATATGTGAGGTCCTTCATGGCTGTCAGTAGGAGATACATAGCCTTTACGTGTCTTATTTCTGATGCAGTCACCACTATTCTGTACTCTAGTATGAAAATTCATTTTTTAATGAGTTAACTTTTGATGGAGTCCCTTTTTTAGTTTACTGTCTATAATACTTCTCTTCAGAATTGGGGTACCATCAAAAGTACCACTTTGGCAGCAGAACTGTCTCAAAACACTGTGACAAGGACCAATTTCCTGATGCAGACTGCCTTTATGTATAGCTAAACAACATCATCTCTAGGTGTTGTTTTGACATGGCCGCTCACCTGCCTATCAGGACATCTTGGGGATATACACTGGATTTTCTTCATGCTAAATGCTTGCCTGTGTTGGCATCTGAGTAATGATGAAAACTGGAGCAAATGTAACAGTTACTCTGATTTCTACTCCAATTCTAATTCTTAAAATCTTTGATATCACACTGCATCAATAGTTTTCTCTCTTATTTTATATGGCATGTTATAAAAACCAATGAACAATTTCTCATTGTTTATTTCCTATTAACAAATAATTGCAGAGGGGCTGGGGTTGTAGTTCAGTGGTAGAGCTCTTGCCTCACATGTGTGAAGCACTGGGTTTTATCTTAAGCACTACATAAAAATGAATAAATAAAACAAAGATATTGTGTCCCTCTACATCTGAAAAAAAAAATAAAACAAAACAAAAATTGCAGAGCACCTTTGTTATCCCAGGAAACTTTTTAGGGTTTAGAACATTGTTTTCTATTCTTAAGTAGACCAAATATTAGTTAGAGAGTAGAATATAGTGAAATCAAATGGTGCAAAATGAGTGCCAGAAGGGTTCTTCTATTAAGCTTGGATAAAGGAAAGAAGGAAAGTAGTGAATTAGAGCTTTCTGGAGGATGTGCTAGTGTGTCTGTATTGCAGCTGAATGTTAATGTGGTATTTAAGATAATATCCAATAGATTAAAATTTTCTTCTACATTTTCCTACTTAAATTGATAATTCCTGGTGATTATATCTGATAAAGAAAGAATATCAATGTATATCTCTTTGGCCTTATTCAATTTGGCTGTATTTCAGCCAAAATAGATTGAAAGTGTCACCACTCACCTCTTTTCTATTGAAGAGGATAATGACAATAAAAATGGTGAAGATGATTATGGCAAATATCTCCTAATGTTGTGTATTCCAGGAAGTTGGCTATAATGCCTTACAGCTTTGTAAGCTTGATCCTATGGATCCTTGGGGTAAGTATAATTGATAACAGAAATGCTTTATTCTCATCTACTCTTTGGCCAGTCCCCCTCAACTAAAACCTAAATGAATCATGGAAGAGAAGCTTAAGAGGAGCTATATTCTGCTTGTACCTTTCCTGTCTTGGAATGGCACAAGGATCAGAAGGGGGCTGTACTGTAAACTCAACGTGTGTGTGTGTGTGTGTGTGTGTGTGTGTGTGTGTGTGTGTCTAGTGACAGAGGGAGGAATAAAGAATTATGGCTCTCCACATCCTGATAAAAGGCAGACATAAACATTTAACATGATTATTTAAGACATTTTGTAGAAAAACAGTAGAAAAATTGGACAAGTTTCTTGTGGTTTCTGGTGTCAGATTTTAAAAAAATTACTAAATTGATTTAATTTAAATCTTAACAACTTTGTGATCACAGATTCAAAATGTATCTCCTGAATCATGGACCGAATCATGATTCCTTGCTTCTTCCTCCTCCTCTTCATAATCAATTCTTTAGTTGTTGCTTGATGTGAATGTGAATTGGGAGCAAAACAATCTGTCAATTGTTTACAAACACAAAGACACAATTCTTTTGCAGGCAGCCCTGTTGCCTGTGGGAACAATAATTATTAAAAGCATAAGAATCAAGGTCCTTCCCAGGGCTTCCTTTAGAGAGGGACTGAATTATCCTGGGCTTCTCTTTGAAAAAAACCTACTGATGTTGGACCTATATATGGACAGCAATATCTACTCCTGAGAATCCCACAGACTCATATTTGTGCTTCACTGTCAAGCCTACTTGGCAAATGCAATTGGAAAATGATAGCAGGCATCTAATTGTACTTAATATATTCTGGGCATTGCTCATGGCACTCTAATAGATATCATCCAGTTTAACCTTCATGATAACATATAGGGCAGGAAACACTATCACCCCCACTTTAGAGATAAAAACATTGAGGCAAGCAGGTTAAATAATTTCTGCACAGTCACACCACTGATTAATGGTAGAGCTGGGATATGAACCCAAGAAGTTTGACTTCAGGTCTAGCCCCTAGATACTGATATTGAGGAAGGTATTCTGTCTACACCAATATTTCATATCTAACCTGTATTTCTCACAATGAGATACTGACACACTTTACCTCAAGAGGTGGGACCTACATACTTTCATGTTTCTTAAATCTGAGCAGAGTTTCCTAGTGGAGTCATTTCCAAATTCCAAGGAGCAATTGGAATACCCTTTCAATAGGAAATAAGCATACTAGTTTATGTTTCAGCATATATACTTGTTTCCTAATAGAAATATTTTTATGGTTTAGATGCGAAGTCCCCATAAAGCTCATGTATGAGACAATGCAAGAACATTCAGAGATGAAATGATTGGTTATGAAAGCCTTAACCCAACCAGTGAATTAGTCCCTTGAGAATTAACAGGTGTAACTGAAGGCAGGTAGGGTGTGGCTGGAGCAGGTGAGTCACTGGGGGCGTGCCTTTGCTTTGGGGTCTTTATTTTGTATCTAACAAGTCAAGTCTCTCTCTGCTCCCTGGTGTGATGCCTTGAGCTGCTTTCCTCCACCACACTCTTCCACCAGGATGTTCTACCTCACCTCGAGCTTTAAGGAATGGAGTCAGCCTTCTGTGAACTGACACCACTGAAACTGTGAGCCCTCAAATAACTTCTCCTCCTCTAATTTTTCTTATCAGGTCTTTTAGTCACAGCAGCAAAAATGTTGACTAAAAAACTTATTATGATACCAATATTTCTGAATATAAAAATTTGATGTGATCTAGTGCATTAGCATTGTAATGCTGCAAGGAAATATCAGAGGCAGCTAACTTTATAAATGGAAAGGTTTAGTTAGCTGACAGTAATGAAATTCAAGGATTCTGTGCTTATATCAGCTTGGTTCTGATATGGACCTCATGGTGGATGGTGGATTGCACTGGTGGGGAGTATGTGTCCAGTCGAACATTCACATTCCCAACAGGAGCAGAAACAAAGAGGATGAATGAAACTAGGCTTGTTTCTTTTATAATATAACTTTTTAAAAAAACTCAAGGCACCATACCAGAATTATCAAGAGGTCACATAAAAACTACCTCACATTCCCAAAGCCATAAGGACCTATCATTGGACCCTCAACTCCCAAAGCTTCCAGTACTTCCAATATACCACCTTTTTAACCCAGTATTTACTCACAATGGACACCTGGGGAACTCTCAGACCACATTCAAACCATAGCCTCTAGTTGCCAGGTTTGTTTGTTTTGTCTGCAATTATTTCAAAGGATGGGTAAATTTCTTCTGAAACTATATTAACTAATTCTAAAACTTCAAACACTTTATTTTTATTGACAACTAAAGTAGCACATACTTATGCAACATGATGTTTTGATATATGCATATATTGTGGAATGGATTAATCTAACTAAAAGTTACTTTATTATCTCTTCTTGTGTCAAATAGTTTTTCAGGTTGAAAATAATGTATACTCCAGGAAAATATCACCCTCTTTGGTAAAACATTCTGTTTTGTGAATAAGAAACCACACAGCACTATAAGTAATCCAGCGAGAAGACCCCTACAGGACAACAATATTAAGTCCACTGTCATGTTAGAGGGAGACTAGAAGAACAAATTAAATTCCTATTCAGTTACTCAAATAAAGCAGCTGTTTGAATGTTCACCCAGTGGGCATCACTTTATCACTCGGTGGGCACCTTATCTAAGGAGGCATGTTTCCACTGGCAAACTTATTTACTTCATGATTTTAAATCTGTATGTTGAGTATAATGTAGTGGAGTGAGATCAACTACCATTAGCAGTTTAAATCTATAAAATTGATTCACCTTAAACATTTGAGGGAAAAATTCTTTTCCAGGGGACAATCACATTAAGTACCCAGTTTCTACGTATGTCTATTACAGAACTAGAGAAATTAATACCAACCCATTAATATGAACTTAGAAGTATTCAAATTTGCCCTAAAACAAAATACAAACATATTTTTCATGTTAGGCTATAAACATGAAAATAAATTCAGAATTCTAGTTCTATTTCCATTTTTTTTTTTACTAGAAGTCATTGTAATTACAATGAAATTGAGCTTCAGCATTAGGTTTCTGAAGAAGTATTGACCAAAGGGCAAATGTGATTTCTTTCAGTGACATGATCCATTTTTCCATTTTCTCCTAAATGTAACTCCATAAAATGGCACCAGAGGAGTCACTATCAGAATAATATCTTTGGAGTGTGTGTTCATTAAGGATAAACACTGAAAAAATAGATAAATGAAAATGCATTCTTATAGTTTTATTTTTTAGATTAACTTTGAATTACAGTCTAAATTTCTGTATTTCAATGACTGTGATTGTAATTAAAGAAACAACTGGATATTTTTGGATTTGAGATGAGGTAAGAGATTATAGGAATGTGAAAAAATATTCAGAGTATCACTTCATATACTTTTAGAGGTTTTTTAAAATTAAAGTCAAATTTTCCTTTTCTCCCCTCTTGATGGGATTTACATATGAAGCAACACATAAATCCATTTTCTTTAAAATGAATGAAGAAAAGAAAAACAGTAGAAAATTAAATGAAATTCAATTAACTTTGACATAAGAATGTGTTTACAGCGATTTGTTAAGTGTATCATCTATTTCTTCATTTCCAGGATGCAAATAAAAATGACCTGTAATACTGATTTCCTGAATACATGTTTTTAAATCTAAGCTGTAGCGTGTGTACTGCACTGGATATAAAGAGTAAACAATCCAGCAACAGTGTCACATTTAAGCACTAGCATCCCTTTACTATATTTGCAGAAGTCAAAATGCACTAATATCAGACCAATGTTTTGTAGTCCCTTCATGTAGATGGCGGCAGAGCAGGCATAATAAATCAATAGAACAAATTGTCAGACCAGTAATGTGGCTTCTGTTGTTCTGCTTCTCATTAAAGGCAGTGGCAATTGAAGAAAAGCTATTACTGCAACCAGAATTCTTAATGAGGTTTGCTACCAATTAGTTTACTGTCCAAGTATGTGCTTTGACATTTTGTTAGCTAGAAACTTGGGCAACTTTTTATGCAGGAGGCTACTACTACACATAAACTGAAAAGCTTAGCCATTCTTAAGTCTGAGCCAGTTATTAGAATAGGTACTTGAAAAGTATCTTAAGAAAACATTGACCTTCAGACTCCCACTTTCTTCTGGGCTGATGTCAAATCAATAATAACAAAAACAACTCATAGGCAATGTTTTATTGATACCCCAAAGAAATGTGGTTTGCAAAACCATTTTATTAAACTTTGCAAGCCAATATCAGGATAAACTATTGGACTCAGAAAAAATGTCAGCTTCAAAAAATTATCTGACAAATGTAATAGCGCTTCTATGACACATTCTAATCAAGACCCTACCTGTCACCTTCTTCTTTTCAATCACTTCAAGGATATGAATAAATATTGTAGCAATTTTATACTGTAACTAGGATTTAGCCCTGTAAATAATGGAGGGAACCCTGGTGCATCAGTCATTGGATATTTTTAGCTTTATTATTATAAAGAAAGACTGATAATTTAAAGAAAAAATTGTATTATAGGAGAAATATATATTTGGTGTTACAGTATCTCAAGAGAATTAAAAATCACACTAATACTAGCGTACATATTTTGGTAGATTATTAAACAGATACTACTTATACCAAATTTAAAAATAATACAAAGACATGGCTAAATAATAATCACTTTAGGAACAAAAAAACCTAAAACATTTATAGAGTGAAAATTAAATGTCACCTCTTCATAAAGAAAACAGTAAAATAAAGTTTTATGGTTTAAATATTTAAGAGTGAAGGTTCTTTGGGAGGTAAAAAGGGAAGGGACATTTAGCACCAACATGCTTCCAGATACCTCAGCTTTAATACTTTAATATAATTTGCTCAATCTAACTCCTCCGTCCTGGGATGTCTCATTTATTCCTAGGTTTAAACACATATAACATTTCTCTTATTGCTTTTCATGTTTCTATCATTTCAGATACTTAAATGTCACAAAATTCCATCTTTTACTTCTTTGAAATTTGGCACACAATCAAATCTGATGTTTCTTCATGTACATTTCTTACTGCTATTTCAATACAATTTTTTGATTCAATACAATTGAATCAAAAGACTTCTAGCTTCTGTACAAAAGTGTTTCTGTCAAAGCCTCTATGTCTTTTACATGAAGAAAAAACTTAAGTATGATCCTGAAAAGTCAATCAAGTTCACAACTTCATCTGAATGCATATGGAAAAAACTGTATCATCTGTGATTCTGTATAAATATGCATTTCATTCTACTTTGAGACTGCTGGGTATCATGCAAATACTGAAATTTATCTCCCTTTACAACCACAGTGACTAATTTCACTTACTTTTACATCTTCTCTTATATACTTTCAATCACCAAGACAAGCCAGCCTTTCAGTATTCTCTAAAATTACCAGTTCATGAACTGTTCATTAATAAGAGTGTCCTACATCTCTTTCTCTTCCCCATATTAGAAAATATGTTTGACACATGATAGGTGCTCAATAAGTGTAAGGTAAATAATAGCTTCAAAGACAATGCTTACTAAATGCTATAACTTTCATGAGTAGATTTACATGAGTCATTTGATTTAAACTTTCTAATAACCCATGAGAAAATTAAAGCTCATAAATATTAAGCAACTTATCCAAAGTTAGAAGTAAGTGACAGAGGAAGTATAAATGCATTCTCTATTATAATGCAAAATAATGCCCATCAATCAACTAGTTTATAACTTAATGTTAATAGACTTGAATTTCTTATTAAGGAAACTGTAACATCCCCAAAATTCATAATATATTTTACATAATAAAGTTTAGAATTAAAAAATAAAATAAAAAACAAATAACTATTTTATAAGGCAGAATAAGCACAAAGGTAATGAGATAAAATTCCTCACAAAGAAACAAAACTTTTTAAAACGCTTAGTTTGAGAGAGATGTGATCATTTACATATTTTTCTAAAATTTATACCTTTGGCCTAAGTGTGTTTTCTCCTTTTCATTTTGGCTTTAGTGTCTTTTCAATTTTCACATGTATACATACATTTTTTCATGCATTTCACAATTATAATATTTTGAGTTACTTAAAGATACCATCATTATTTTATTTTGGATGCTCCTTAAAATTTAATATATTTTGCAACAAATAAGATTTATATCCCCAATAAAAGATTTAGGACCTACCACTAAATATGTGCACATGCAAATGTGTGCATACACATATTATGTTAACATAAAAAATATTTTTATTCTTTAATGTTGTGCTGAGGGTCTAACCCAGTGCTGACATGTGTGAGACAAGTGCTGCACCACTGTGCTACAGCCCTAGACCTTAAGATCAAATTTTAACAGAAAAGGAAATAAGAGGAATGTAAAACGTACAAGAAATTCAAATAATAGACCAAATGCAAGAATTAGCATGAAAATCCATTGTGATATTAATAAAATTACAAACAGGAAGAAAGGAAAGATGATTCAAGATGAGGAGTTTAGGTTTGTTCAGTTAATGAGACAGACACTGAGATGCTTGAGATGGAAAATCATCTCTTTTGCTATAAAGTGATAACATTGTGCTTAGGATTATTCTTGGTATTCTACAATTAAAGCATACTGTCCAATAGAACCCAAATATATTAAAACAAAACTAAGTGTATGAGCTTACTGCTAGTAGGGGACTGCATCATTAGAGAGGCAGGCCACGAAATTGTTTGAGATCAGTCAGAATTTTTAAACAAAGGAATGTTGGAGCCTTATCAGTCTGTGAGGAGTGACTGTTGTCTGTAGTTTTCAGATCATATAGTTAGATGTAAAAGAATTAGTATTAAAAGAGTCTGAATTTACATATTTTGCATGTGCCATTAGCAAGATAGAAATAATGCATATCATTAGTTCATCTGTTACACAAATCATGGTGAAGGCTTGCAATATGTGATTTCAATTTGAACTTTCAGTTCCCTGCTCATCATCTAGCTACTAGCAGAATTGCTTTTACTTTATCAGTTTCAATGTAGTCAACTCTCATAAGATTTAAATGAAATTAACTTATTTTTTGAACTAGATAGTATTTAATTATTCACAAAGACTTTTTTCCTCCTTAGTGACCTTCCAGGGCACAAAGGTAGGCACTAGGCACTTCACCTCCATTATTACTTCCTGCTTTTTTTCACCTCCCATTATTGATCAAAATCTAATATACCACCCTGTCCCACTCCCACCCTCCATGACAGTAAGAAAGGGTTTAGTTCTGGCTTTAGTCTAGTTAAATTTTAGCAAGCTTATTGTCAGCAAGTGATAATTTATTAATTCCCTTATTAAGCTCTGGATGAAAATTTCAAATAGCTGACTTTCAAGTCCCACTCAAGCAATGATTCAATAGATTCTATGAGTTTTTGAATCTATGACAAAGACAGGTCAAATATATTCTTCAGGGTGAAAGAGGTGTTTGCATACTCAATCATTAGAACTTTGAGCAAGTGTGGTCCTCTATTTTTGTATAATGTAATATTCTACCAAGATTGAAATTAAATGAATGAATGCACTTCCATCCACAAGCTAATTAGCAGTATTCAAAACTACATGTGTAAAGTTAATATGGCTATACGCTACCTAATATTTAGAAATGTATGAATTCGTCTGGATTAAAGTGAGTTTGGTGGGGGGGAGGCATATAAAATAACTATGTTTTATTCCTCCAAATGCCATTATTTGCCCATAATTACTAATTATATACCTTAGTTTGTAGTTTTCCCAGAAATAATTAAATGGTTGGTGATGTATTCATATATTTTCAGCAACCTGGTGACTTTACATTTGTAAAAAGTTGGTTAGAATTATCCCTAGGGTCAAGGCAATGAACAAGAGGGAAAGTAACTGGTCCCCAGAGTGTTCAATTTCATGACCTTGTTATAATTTAGAGGAATGGTAGAGACATTGGCTCTGTGGAGACTTTTATTTCCAAAATAATTACTGAAGAAAAAAAATATTCTTGCTTCTAATGGAAAATATGAAATTAATTTACTCAAGCAAGTAAATGAGTATTGGACTCTATTTTCATTTCAGGTAGCTTCTTCATCCTTGAGCAGGCTACATATAACTTATCTCTGGATATTATAAAAATATATTCTAGGCTTCATATAACTCATCCCGGGATGCCTACCATAAAGCAATATGTTTAATAGAGGGCTTATAAATATCAGAAGCTCCTCAGTGAGCCAAACTTTATTAAGTCCAAAGGCATATAGTTTTGAGAAATACGCATCTTTCAGATTACTTTTCAGTTGCCAAAACAATAACTAAATTGAGTTAAATAATTATATATAATATATATAATTAGATATGATGTATAAAATACATCCAGAAAATACTTTTTATAGTTTGAGTTGTATCCCCCCAAAAGGTTATGTTTATCTACTAATCATTAAAAGGCTTAACCTGAAAAGGCATGTATCAGTACTGAAATCTATGAACGTGACCTTAATTGGAATTAAGGTCTTTAAAGAAGTGAACAAGTTAAAATGAGGTCATTAAATTGATCCTGATCCAAAATGATTGGTGATCTTCTATGAAGAGGAAAGACAGTTCAGCCAGGAGAAGACAGGGACACACAGGTAACACAGGTGTGAACAGAGAAAGGGATTGAAGTGGTACAGCTTCAAGCCAAGGGGGGGCAAGGATCCACGACCAACATTAGAAGCTAGGGAGAGACGGAGGAGGACTGTGCCCAGAGTCCCAGAGAGAATGCCACCCTGTTGCCTTGATTTCAGATTAACAGCCTCCACAGTTCTGAGAAAATAAATTTCTGTTGTTTTAAACCACGTAGTTTGTGGTACTGTGCTACTAGAGCCCTAGGAAAGTAATATGACAATGTTATCTATTTTTAAAATCCAATTTCCCAAAGACAAGCTAGTTTATACTTAAAGAATAAATCTATTAAAATGTAGAACGTCATGATGTTATGTAATGAAACAAAATTAACTCACCATATTCATTTAGGGTGACATTTAGAGCCCTTCCACATGAATTTTTTTTATGCTAATATTTTTGTGTGCAAAACATTCCTTGGAAATCTAAGGGGGTTGTCATAATTTAAATGATACTACTTTTCAGAATTTATATTGTAGCTAACAGTTAGTAGATTTCAATTTAGGCTTCTATTGAAGACAATTACCTGACGATATTTTTTCCAGAAACAAGACACATAATGGGAGCTACTGAAACATTAAATAGAGGCACAGAGGTATAAAAATTTATACTGTGGATACTATGTAGTTTTCCTGAGAGAATTTCACCAATGCAACCTGATTCCTATTTTTCTACAAAGAATGTAAATGCTGCCCTCTGAATGATAAGTTTTTGCAAAGTGAGAAGGAGAATTACCTTTGACAGTCATGAAAAACAGCATTACTGATGATCATTAACTTCAGTAATGTTTTCTTTTCTTTTTTTTTTTTTAAAGAATACTTATTTTGGGAAATGATAAGAAGAAAATCACTACTTTATGATTTTCTCATACTCACGTAGGAATCCAGAACTATCCAAGTACATATTAGTACATATTATTCTCCCATTTGTCACTTATAGTGTCAAAATATCACATTAAATGCATTGGCATAGAAGCATGGCAATTATAGAAATGCTAAGCACAATATTAAAAAGTTCATTAGTACACTAAATATTTTTTTGTGTAAGAAAAATCAAAGTATCTCTTCCTGAAGAAAAATTTAAAAACAAATAATGGATTTGGAAAATAAAGTGTGAAGTTTTTAGATAGTCTTCTAAAATACATTTGATTTGGAGATATTTTTAATTCATAAATCTCTCTCTGTTGTTATCATCCACTGTGTCTTTGAATATTTATTGGTTATTAGCCATGTTAGCACTAAGTCAAAGCTGCGGTTTTGTCCACAGTGCCCTGAAATCTCACCCTACTAACCTTTACATAGACTTACAAGTCATTGGTGCATAATAACTACAGCCTCCACTTAATGAAGCTAGATCTTTATATTTTTAACACTCATTTGGAAAACCAATTAACTCTGGCCCTATTGAACAAATTGAACAGGAAATAAATCAAGTGTTAAAACATTGGTGACCAGCCAGAGTTTCTATAATTAGTATGCTGATATGCCTAAGGCTTTCTATGTGGAGATTTAGTTTTGATTGACAACTTCCACAGATTAAAGGTATTAAATTTTTAACACATTGTCCCTATTCCCATCTTAAAACCCAGCGGCTTGAATCACAGAAAAAGTCCTTAAAAGTGCCACACAATTTACAATAGGAATTTCACTTACTATTCATATTTGACTTGCCAAGGTTATATCTACTGTGATAAAGTAAGATGCAACTCTACTGTTCTTCACATCAGTTCAAACTCAGAAAGAATATTTTGCTGCCTGCTTAAAAAAATCTTTCAATTGTTAAAATCAGAATATTAGGCTCAAGAAACAACTTGAAGTAATTTAAAGGGATAGCAGACAATAAAAGGGTGGGGTTAAAGAGGATGAAAGAAGAAGGGATGTAAGTTACTGAAATTTTGTAATACAGACCAATTTGATAAGAAGGAAGGATGATCAAAAAAAAAAAAAAAAAAGTGGATGCTCCAAAATAAAACATTGGGAATGCTAACTTGGAACCATCTCCAGAAGAACAAGGAACTAGTGTCCAGTAGATAGAGGGCATTATTAATTTTGTAGGAGTACTTCATTTGGGATAGAATCAATTCACAGAGTTTTACCAGAGACTAGATAAAATGTACTCTAACGTTATAGTAGCTCCATGATCACCAGAGGGTTTTGATACTGGACAATGTAAATGACAAGAAAATTATTGGAACTGTGTGCTTCCTTTTGTAAATTCCTAAACTAATATTTCATTACAGTTGTCCATTTCCTGTGGGTTTGGTTATTTAAGTCATTCCTTTAGAACCTAAGTCTGGAAGGAAAGTGAAACCAGGTTTCTAAGTTTAAAAAGCATAAAAATAAACATAAGGGATTATACCACCAGTTCTTGTCTTCCTCTACTCTAGTATTGTTTATTTATTTATTTATTTTTTAACTTTTAGCAATTTTTTTTTTCTGGGATAATGTCCCAGTAGTCGGATTATTAGCTCAAAGAAAATACACATCTTTATTTATGTTATTGTGAATTGCTCTACTGAACATTGAAAGGGTTGGAAAAAATCTATAATATCCTCGCTAGTAAATTTAGAACATAATTAACTACTTCCTATAAACTTCCCTCTGCCCTCTTTTTTCCCCAATAACTTTTTCTTTTAAAGATGTTTATTTTAGCTGTAATATCATAACACACTTTAACAACTGAAAAACCTTTACTCTTTTTTAATCTTGGGCAGTGTTTAATCTGTAAAGTATAAAATTATTTCACTCATACAAATGATCTTGGGGAAATGTTTGGATGAGGTCAAAGGAAGGCAGAAGCACATAATAGATTAAGGTAAAATACTTTCCATACAGTTTCAGTGAATAATTTAATGAAAAATTCTAAATATTAGGGTCTTTTCTTCAAATTATTTCTTCTAATACAATATAACTAAGGCAATTTAAAAAAATGCTGGAGCTCACTTTGTCCCTACTGATTTGCTTCCCCTCCCATTCTAGTTCCTAAAAGATATCCAAAATTCTGGAGTTAATGCTTATCTTTTCTGTCCATATTTAATATACTGGATACAGCTATATCTATAAATACCAACATGGTGTTTTCAACATTTTTTTCTTGTTTTATTGATTAGTAACTGAGACCTTTCTGATGTAAAATGAGGTCCACATATAATTGCATTTCATCCAAATAGGACTTTAGAATAAATTTAATTCCTGTATATTGATATTGTTATCAGTATTAAAGAAAGCAACATTTCTGTTTTCCTAGTCTATATGTGAAGAAATACAGGAAAATCAATAATTGGACATAACAATTGTTACAAAAGACAGGAAGGAATTAAATCAGCAGATGAGGGAAGGTTTCTCTGAAAAGCTGATTTCCGACTGAAACCAAGTACTGAAATGGCTGAGCCAAGATCTTGGAATGAGGAGTCAGGATTTAAAAAAAAAAAAAATACAGAAGATGCCGAGAGTCCTGAAGAATGAACAAATGTGAACTTTTCAACCAAAGGCGATGTCAAATGTCCTCTGAAGCACACAACATTTTATCATTTATTTTCAGAAAGGCACAGGAAGGATCATTAACTTGACCAAGGAAGAAAGTGATAATGCCAAGATGCAAACCCAGGCTATTTATAGAACTTTGTCTTCAATGAACACACAGCCACTAGGCTGAGCTGGCATGAGAGTTAATGGTGACATGCTAGGAGTGGTAGCAAAAGGATTTGGTTTGCTGAGAAAAGAGGTTGTCTTTTTTTTTGGTTTCTTTCTTTCTTTCTTCAAACTGCAATGGGAAGACATTCAAAATCTGTAAGCATCTAACTTGTTATTTGAGAAGGTTGATTATTGCTGCTAGAAAAGAATGAGTTATTGGGGATTAAGTACAAGAGCTCTTAGAAGATATTCATGGAGTCCAGATGACAGATGATGATGGCTCAGACCAGGCTAGATTGTAGATAGGAAGTTTGGGGATATGTTTTGCAAGTGTAACCAATATGACTTTCTGATGGACTGGCTATGGGGGGTGAAAAACATGGGATGTTGCTACAGTTTTGGCATAGGCAAAGGGTGAATGGAGATGCTCGAAGTGAAGACTATTGGAGAAAAGATCAATTTCACAGGGCCTGAGACTGTTGAATAGAAATTGAATGGGCTATTTTAAGGTTATAGTTGGATTAACAAATCTGGATCTCAGAAAGAGTTTAATTCTGAAAAATCAATTTAGCATTGAAAAAAGATAAACTTATTAGAGGATCAAACTAATCTGTATTTACTGTCAGGAATAATTTTTATCTTTAGGTATTTTCTAGCATCACATCAGTATCTATAAGGACTTTTGTGGAAAATTATATATTATAGACTTATCTAATATGCAAAAGGGACGTCATTTGCTGGTAAATTTCTTATGGCCTTTTTTTTTTTTTTTGCATGTGGGCCACATTTAGTCAATCTATTTACCAGGATTGTGGTTGTTAATAACAATTTTGGGGGGAGATAAAATAAATGGCAGGGAATTGCTAATTGAGAGAAGCAAAGTGTTACCTAAATTGCCATGTTTTTCTGGTACCCATTCCACTCAAATTTTTAACATCAACCCTGATGGGACTGATTAGATTGCTCATGTTCTTATACGGAGAATTATACTTAGATTGGGAAATCTGTATCCACTGATACTTAAGCTGATTGAGTCAGGATTTAAGTATGTTTGTGTATCTCTTTCCTTGTTTCCCTAAATTTAAGCATTATTAGAGTCTTGTGTATTAAAAAAGCTCACCCCTTGGTAACCCAAAACACTTGTCTTAAAATATTGACTTTCAATGTTCCCCTATTTAAAAGTTTTCAAAATGTAGTTTGTAGACAAAAATGTAGTTTGTCCCCTTCTACTGATGCTATTTAAATAATATGAAAATATAGATATTTTAATGTATTTTAATGACTTCCCTAGATGATTCTTATTTTTGTTAAAACTTGAAATGCTTTCTCTAATCTGTAGAATTTATGTAATTATAATAATAATAGATTCAGTGTATGAGTGAAGACAGCCTGATCATCTAGAAATTTTTAATGCTAATGGATAAGTATCAGTAACCAAAAATGATGATACTTATCATCATTGTAAAGGTAGGATGACACTTCTCAAGTCAGCAATTTGAACTGGTGGTTAAAACTGTATTGGCAAGCTAACTCTTTTCATCTCTTTTTGGGAATGCTCTCACTATCCCTCTGCATATTGCTAGAGTGAAGGGTGGTGGAAACTCTTTTATTTTTTTCCTGCTACCAAGTATTTTTTCACCTATAGGCCTTAGAAATGATGAACTTATTTTAATTAGGTTTTTAGATTGGTGGTTCCAAACCAACTTTTTCTGACCTGTATTTTGCAAAGCCCACTGGGAAGATTTTCTCTGCTGACCTACAGGCTTCTCCACATAATTCTATCTAAAAAGTTCATCTTTTTTCCTCAGATTTTTTCACCCTCCTCTTTATAGCCAATTCCAATGAATGACACCATTTTTTATTCAGTTTCCCAAATCAGAAAGCCATACATCATGATGGAGTCCTCAATCCTCCTCTCTTTCCACATGCAATTTAACACAGTCCTATCAAATTTATTTTCTAAATTTCTCATGAATCTCTTGACTTGTTCTTATGTTACAGCACCATTTTCTCTAATGTTTATCAGGGCTCCAGCATCCTAATGCAATTTCCCCTTCCATTTCCTCCTCTCATTTATTCTCCACAGAAGTCAGTTCTCTGTCTAAAATATTCAAAATTCTCTAATCATTTTCCATGACTCTTAGGAGAACATCTAACATCTTAAAAGACCCTAAACATTTCTTATTTACATGGTCCCAGATAAACTATTTAGGCCAACTTATTATTTGCCACAGTCTGGCTGGGCACACAGCCTTGTAGGTTCAAACAGCAACCTTTATTCCTGAACTCTAACTGGCACTCTACAAACACTTTCCAGGAACACACTGCCTCCACCGGGCTCCACGCATTTCTCTCAGAACCCCCAAGAGAACTCAATGGGAACTCCAAAGTAGCAGACACCCAAGGCAGCAGGATCCGCCCTAATCCCAGCACTATCCGCCCTAATCCCTGAGTGGCCCTAAACCCTAATCCTGGAGCAGGGTTACCTTTCAACTGTTCCCTCTGGCAAAAATGCCAGGCGTCATTCTGATTAAACTGTGGCTCTCAACAATTACTCCATCCTTTCTGCCTTTCTGTTTAGTCCTCTGAGTGTACCAAGATAGTAAGATGCTTTTGCAGAAAACAGCCTCCCTCCCACACTCAACTTCACCCTCCGTGCTGCAGCATGGGCTTTAATCTCCACCAACAACACTCTCTTCCATATCTTCTTACATAGGACACGGTATCTTTTTTCTCCATACTCATGAAAGCCCATTTATTTTTATTGCCATCCTTGAAATAGTCTATTATCATTGTCAGTATTTGTAAGTCTTCATTCCTCCAGGTAATCAACTGCGAGGACAAGCACCATTCCCATTTGTCTTTTACTTGTTTGCTGTGTTTTCATTATTACCTCTTTAGCATCCGACACAATGCCTACATTAGCATATATGTGGATATATACCACATTGTTGTCATCTGTTAGTTCTGAGTAAAGGTGTCCTCCAGATCTTTAGGGAGAAGAAATTAAGAGTTTATATTGGAACTCTTCACAAGAGTTGTACATATTTTTTCATATGAAGACAAAAATATTCAAATGCATTTTGCTCTGATAAAGCACATAGGTTCAGTCTTTTGCAACATCTTTGCTCCTCTGCATAAAATTCTCATTTAAAGAAATCTCTAGATACAGAGATTGTGTAAAATTTATCTCCTAGTTAAAGATAACTGTCCAATATCCCATGTGAGTAAACTCATAAGTATAGTATTCCTTCCAGAGCATTGCCTTAACATGAATTATTTCTTTTAGAGTGTGATGTACATTGTAAAGAAACCAGCTGAGTTTTATAATTTTATACAACAATTGGGGTAATTGCTTCAAATTGGTTTTCCATTAATTCTTTTTCTGATTCTTGGAAGGTATCTATAATTTTTACTTTCTTACAACATAGAGTGTTTCTCTTAAATGTTTTGTGTGTTTAAGATGACTTTGCATTGGGAGTAAAGGTCATTAGAATTTACAGTTTTCAAGAATATGTAGCTACCATACAATCTGTAGAGTACAAAATTAAAACTGAGAAACTAGGGACCAGTAAAACACATATATGATTCTCCTAATGAAGATACACTGCTTGAAATAACATGCTCCAAAACATCAGATCTGTAATCTAAGTTAAATCATCCAGAAATGTTTACTATCGATCTTTCTGAATTTAGTTAGATGGGGGGAAAAAAAAATTTATCTTCAGAGTTTTCCCAGTAGACAGTTTTTATATTTACTTCAAATACAAGAGATGCATGACTTATAAGTTCAAAGAGTACTTTGAGAGCTCAAGCACTTGTACTTACCATTGACAAAACTCTGAATCTAGTACAGCTTATGTTCCCCTTTTTATTCAGCTTGTCTAGTCAATTTCTATTGGAAACAAAGGACTCTAGTTGTATTAGAATCAGAGCACCAGATAGCATGCATTTTAGAATTCCCAGTTTCAAATTCCTCAGGAAAATTGATTTACTTCAAAATTCCATATAACATATATAACCAGAAAGGAGATTTTTCAGTTTTATTAAAAAATGTTAAATCGTTTGTTTATCTTAGTTGATACTATATGGTCCAAATTTATTTGTGAAACAGATTGCTTGATAATACCTGCCAGTGTATAAATGCCAGACATTTACTTAAAACTTAAACATACTAAAATCAAATTTATTGCATATTTTAAAAATAAGAGTAGGCATTAATCAGAATCATGTCATTCAAATGCTTGATTGTCACATTGTCAAATATTCACCAGTATTAAAAGTGGATAGATTTATTATGCTATGAATTTTTAAAATTTGTAATTTCAAACTTGTTATCTGAAAAAAATTCATAGGGACTCATCATTTTATCACAAATATAATTTAATTTTTATTTTAATCTTCACTTTATTTTAGTTGAAATCAGGGCACAAATTATTTCATTAGACAAAGGCATGTAGAACATTATATAATTTAAATTCTTAAAGTGGAATGCATTTATGTTAAAAGAGCATTTCTATAAAATGTCATTGCAGTCTTTAAAAATTACATTTGCCAAGGGATTCTCATCTGACAATGTGCACATATTGTTTCTTATGAAATGAGATGAATTATCAATTTGAAATAATATTTCCATGGGGAGAAATACATTCTGAGTGTTTAGGATTAATGGTATACATGCTGGACTTACTCACATAAATCCTTGCCATGATTCTTCATCTACTCACTCTGAATTCTCTAATGTATCGCTAAATGTCTAGCTGACAAATAGCACCCCAACTTGTGTGTACTTATCCTCAAATTTCCTTGAATCGTTTTTGTAAGTGCTTTAATTATGAGTTCAAAACATCTTTCTACAAGTAAGTTAATATAGTTAAGAGGGCTGTGACATTTTATGAAAGAAAAATCACTACCTCTGATCTGTTGAGACAGTAAGTTTAAAATTTATATGTGCTTTGAATCATGGGCATGCAAGAAATCCCCCATAAAAAAGGTGGTACATTGCAGAGGCTAAGGACACAGACACTAAAGCCCAAAGCCCTAGGTTCAGATGGCAGCTTCAACACCTACTGTGAACTAGACAAAGACATTGGGTCACTGGGCCTCAGTGTCCTCAAGTGCTAAATGGAAATGATGAGAATAGAGTCTATCATGACATTAACAGGATTAAATTACATAATTCAATATTTGAAAAATTCTTAGAGTAGTACCAGTCACATACAAAGCAATATAAAATCCATTGTTAATCAACTCTTTAAGAAAAAGTACTAGGGTAGAATGTTAGCATTTGAATGATTTCTCTTCTTGCCAGAAAAATAGATAGGATGTCCTTAAACTGACAAAAATCTAGAATTTTCTGTAAATGTTTAAGGAGATAGATACCTTTATTCTGATCCTTTTAAGTTACTAAATTTATGCATGTATGAAAGCATCACATTTTACCCCGTAAATATGTAGAGTTGCAATGTTTTCACATATTTGTTTAAAAAATAATTTAATTTGAATAAAAAACTACATCTAAATTAAAAAAAAATACTTGTGGCTTGCAGATTATCAAAGAGATTATACTAAGCTTTCTCATTTCCCATTAACTTATTTGCAGACTTTATCCCTGATATTTATATAAAGAATTGTGGCATTTAAAGAGCTTCCTGAGGGTTACTCTCTGCTTGCCTCCCATTGCTGTACTGCTCTTGCTCTCCAGACATCTGACTTTTTTTTTTTTTTTTTTTGGTTAGGCCAAGGAGAGGCAATTGCAAGAAATGGGATGAAAGGAAGGGAAGGTTGCTTTCTGTACACCTGCTGCCCCCTGCTGCCCTTGCCCATTATTTTGACAGTGGCTCCTTTAGGACAGCCCCTCTCCCAGGGCATCTGCTTTTACAGACTGCTGAATTGCAAAGTCTCCTGCTCATCCTAGGAGAACCCTGTTTTTAAGGCTTCCTGCTATTACTAGCACCTTAGCATCCCTAGTTGAAAAGATCTCTTCATTGAGCTCTCCTCAATCACTCCTGCGAGTGTGCCATTGGTTAATGATAGCAACTTGGTCCTTATTGGCTGTATTCACTAATTTATTATAAATTTGTCCTTTCTGGTTGATTAAAAGTATCATTAAATTTTCGAAATGATAGGACTGTTCACTGTTTTCTATCTGCCCTCGTAGTGCTTACTGGCACAAAATTCAGTGGTTCTTTAGGAAGACATTGTCTCCTGCTTACAAACCCTTAAACATAAAACTCAGCAAGCTTTTTACAAAATACTTTTACAATTTTTCCAGTGTGAGTTACAGAACACAAAGTAGTACTTTAAGAGTGAAAAACAGACCTCTAGACTTGTAGCTAGAAGGCACCAAAGACTGTGCATGTAGTCTCTGCAAGAAAATGTTTGAGACTACATAAAATTAAACCAGTGGTTTACGACATTAGATGATATAGGACAGGAAGTTCAATGATGAATTCAATTTCAAAGTGCTAAAGGCAGTGTATACTTCTTGGGAAGCATAGTTAGAATAGCATAAGTTAGTTTAACATAGCAGTTAATTATCCTCTAGATTCTTTCAATTGCTCTATTGTAGGCAACATGCTTGTGTGAAGCATCGAATAAAGAATGGTGACCAAAATGGACAAAGTCCTTGTCCTCTTCAAGGTCACAGCTGGGAATGTGGTGTCCTCCCAAGGCAAAGAGAAAAAAAGAAGTGACACAGTTTGTTTTCTTTTCTTCTAAACCTTCAGTTAAGCATACACATGAGAAATGGATTTTCTCTTTTGAAAGTTCTAGGTGGATGTCTCAGGTAAAAGATTACGTACAGAAGTAAATTCAGAATCCATGGATTTATAACACATAAGTCCTTGGATAACTTTCTGGGGCTATGCATAAAGGCACTCAAACTATCATAAAAAGTTACCATATGGCAGGTGGCTAAAACAACAGAACTTAGTTTCTTCACAGTTCTGGAAGCTGCACATCTAAGATTGGTATGGTCAGATGAGGGCGAGGACTGTCTTCCTGGCTTGCTAGTGGCATCATTTTACTGTATCTTCATATCATAAAGACAAAGAGACAGCAAGCTCTCTACTGTCTCCTATAAGAGCATTAATCCTACCATAATGGTGTCACTCTAATGACTTTTCTAAATGTAGAAGTCCCACCTCCAAATACTGTCACATTGGAGAAAGTAATTTCAACATATGGATTTCATAAGGGGGTGGCAATTGGATATAGAGAGAGTATAAAATGGAAATGCTGAATAATTTAAATTCTTCCTGTTCTAAGAGGTCACACTGTGGATCTTGCCTAGAGATGTCACTGATCATTCTAGACTGACAGGCATGGGAAGCAATGTTCTGGGAGATGTCTCTGATGCACAGATCTCTCTATCCTTTGCTCAAGTCTTTGGATTTCTTGTATCCCAGAGCTACATGCTAGGTACAATCTATGATTAATGGGTTTGATTTTACAATCTGATCCTGCATGTTAGCTCATCCATTTAGTGAAGTTACAGCACCCAAATATACAGATCACATCTAATCACAAATTGTGATGAAGGCTATGAAGGAAACGTAAAATGTTTTAAGAGGCTATTGAAGGAGCACTCATAGATTCTGGTGTCAAGGAAGGTTTTTCTAAGAAGGTGATTTCAAAATTAAGCTCTGAATGTTAGGTTCAGAAAAGGATTACATTATTCTTTGTGTGGTTAATTTTTATTGACTTTTTTCATTATTATCCTACCATTTGATAATTAAGCATTCATTATAACTGGTAATTAAGTCACTAAAATATTATTTATTCTTCAAGTCACAGCTCAAAGGATCTCTCTTCTACACCCTTCAAGATGCTGGTAGGTAGCTGGTAAGTAGCTATTTCCACATTTCAGTGAATCTCTCCATTCTGCTTTGTCTCTACCTTAGCCTTTGCTGTAGTTCTACGTTAGAGCATTTATAACATTGAACTTTTATGACATTGTCCATCTATCAGACCCTTGACAGCAGATGCAATTTCTCATTTATCTCTCTAAATTCTATTCACTTGTATATAAGAACATATAGTATATATTGTACATTATCTAGTAAAACTACTTATCTACCATCTTGTTAAGCACTGGGGGAAAGAGTTACATGGATACCTTATAAGTAAGGCCAGAAACATGGTCCTTATAAATTCACGTACCGAATCACTGTCATAAAAACCAATAGCAATGCATCAATATAAAACTGGAGGTATACATAATATTCAATCTTCAGTGCAGTAAAAATGTTGAGGGCAAAGATTACACTCATAGTCTGAGAGCTAGAGAGAGCTCTCCTAGCGTGAATGCATGAAAGGTGTTGTGGCTAGATGAGCCTCACCGGAAAGCAGCATGGTGATTAGGGTCCACATTTAAAAACCTATGTTTTATTTTGTTTCTTCCTATGTCCATTCAGAAATGTTTCAGAATGCAAGGGATATCACATACAATTCTTGCTAAATATTATCTCATATTCTGGATCTGTTCTGGAATTTACTGAAAAAAATAGTCAACTTCATTCTATGTATAGATACCTTCTGAAAGAGGTTTGAAGTAAAAGAATATGGAATATGTGCAACATGAAACTGTACTCCCCATGTCCTCTCTAAATTCTTGAGGCAGACAATCCAAGAAGGTGAAGGGCATATTAATACAGTGGAGATAATTATCAGGATGGAGCTATATGGACTCATGCTTGCCCTAATGAGGTTATGAGTGGTTTGTTACTGTTGTCTATTCCTATTTAGGGCAAGTCCCCAGGAAATCTCAGAAATGATTTATTGAGAGCTATAAATTCAAGAGTTGTTCTTAGAGTTCTTCTCTATTGTCTACCCAAGTCTTCTATAAATTTGTCTTTACACAGCTTACTGTCTGTGAAAAGAAATTGCAAGGAACGATTAGTGAGCAATAAAAAATTTTGGCAACCTGTCTTCAACCCTTCTTAAGATGATGGAGAGAGATGAATATTGCCATTTCTGCTTATTCTTCAATTTTGCATTTCTGCATCCCTTATGCAGGATTTATTTTTGGAAGCTCTTAATTCCCATTATTTTCTCTTTCATTGACAAAGAGTGAGGCAACCCAACATTTTCTCATTAGTCTATCTGCTTAATTTGGCATTTGTATCTCTGGACTCTCATCTGTAGGTCTAATGTCTTGGTTAATGTCCCAGTTAAAGTCAGCTTGACATTCTACCTTTGAGCCAAAGGGTAAAGTAGAAGTTGAAATAAATGCTTCAGTTTATTATTAACAACATACTCTAGTGTTTATTATTTGTTATGATAATAAAATAAAATATTGGGGATGTGGATAATTTGGACATTTTATTTTATTAAATCTAAGATGTTTGTAAAATTGACGATTATTTTATATATCATTAAAGAAACAAAACAAAAATCTCCAATTAAATTCCTGATTCTAAGTTATACCTCTTTTCAGAAATACATCTAAAAACTTGAGAAAAACTGTAGTTGGATCAGCTACAGTTTTTTTCTTAACATACTTAAAATTGCACCAAAAACAATGACAAATCAAAGATTCAATCATTTCCTTCTTTTCAAAATTAGTAAATGTCTATTATTGGCATTGTGGTTCTTTAAGATTTTATAAGAAACTCAGAGCTGTGAAGAATACCTAGGAATATCTTTTCATTGTTTTAATTTTGGGAAATTATAAAGCGATTAGCCCATTGTTAATATTTTATTTTGCTATAGAACAATAAAATATTAACAATATTAAAAGAACACAAATGGAAAAAGAATAAATGCATTTATCAATTATATAACTCTGTAAGACAACAATGTAAAAAGTGTGTGGGGAGCATTGTTAGGATTAGAATTAATGATATATCTTTACTTTTTTTGTGTGTGTGTATGTCCCAGGGATTGAACTCAGGAACACTCAGCTGCAACTCAACATAAGGAAATCTGAATCACATCCCCAGCCCTATTTTATATTTTATATTTTATATTGAGATAGGGTCTGAGTTGTTCAGTGCCTTGCAGTTGCTGAGGCTGGCTTTGAACTTGTGATCCTCCTGCGTCAGTCTCCCGAGCCGATGGGATTACAGGCATGTGTCACCACACCTGGCTAATGAACTGTACATATAGAATTAAGATTAATAATATTATTAAGACTTAAAAGAACTTTTGAAAGGTTATCTGTGAGCCTAGTCAATATTTATAACATTTTCTGTGAGAAAAATTAAATTCTGTAGTAATTACTAATATATGAACCATTATCATATGATAAGCTTCCTGTTGGAGCTTCCTGTATTTTTTATTTGTGTGTGTGGTTCTGGGGATCAAACTCAGGACCTCATGCATTCAGGCTAGAACTGTACCACCAAGCTATATACCCAGCTCTCTATATGGTTGTGAATATAATATGTTCAATGTACATAAAATGTACATGATATGATCAATAGATTTATCTATCATTTATCAAATACTTTATTAATCATAGCAATCATATAATATTAATAAAAAATTCCTTATTGGAAAACACAAATAGGAGAAAGTTCTTCAAATGACAGTGTTTTTATATGACAGCCAGAACTATAACTATGTTAAAGGCTACATATGGATCTAGCTATTCAAAATATACCAATGTAGAATATTAGGGAATATCTCCTTATGTAATACTCATCTATAACAATTTCCAAGGGCAATCTTAACCATAATAAACTAAAAACATATTCTAAGTACAATTAGGGACAGTAAGTCATTGCTTAATATGAAGATAATAAAACAAGAAAGTATTGAATATTTTCAATTATTTCAAAGTATCATAATGAATAGATACTTTAGGGATGGCTTTAAAAAGATGGCCACTTAAATCATGATTTGGAGTATGGCTTTCCCACTCTCTTACCTATAAGTCACATCCTTCTTGTTGTCTCTATGTATCTCAAAATCTTCCAAAAGTTTCTAAAGTGTTAATAATGTGATTCAAGGCTGCAACTCAACGTGAGGAAATCTGAATCCAGCTGCCATTTCTGCCTTGGAAAGGCCCTGGCCTTGTTTTCCATGAAAGAAGTGTTTAAATTACTTAACTGAAAGGACTGCTTAAGGAACACATAGCAAAAAGTTTTTGTTACTATTTTAAACTGTGAAGTGCCATAGTATACAAATAGCAGCCTGACAGGGATTAGCTTACTGATAACCAGATCCTTAAGAATGGTTCAAATGGAGAAACTGTGGTTGAATCCTATTCAATGTCTTGTATACCCTTGCTATATTTGGAAATTTAAAAGCCTATGAGATGACAGTCTCAAAGTCTTTTGTGTTATATGATTAAATCATGACCTTCCCCCCCCATCTATAGCAAACAATATAATTCTTAAATATTTTTAAACATTATCTTTAAGTTCCATATTTTTAATTGAAATAAATTGAATTGAATAGTTAAATTTTCATAACATTTTTAGAATCATAAATATCTTATAAAGCATACAATTCATTTTGATCCTTATTAGTTTGCAGTAGTCACAATATGACAATATATTTTGTTATAACCTTTCTATAAAACACCATTTTTAAAAAATATTTCATGGATTTACCAGAAATAGATGCTTAAAAGACAAAATGGGCAGACTGTTTACATTGGATATCTGGGAATGTTTACAAAATTACAGTTTGTGGGTCTGTTATTGTCATAGATATGAATGATGCCTGTAGCAGAGTCAGGACAATTTGTTAGCAATGCTTTCTGGCCTGAGTGACATTTTTCACATTATCTACGTTCTTTGTCCTGGAGTCTTTTCAAAGATCTTGCTGTTGATTAAATTTTAGGCCAGGCAATTGCTAACATCTCCAAAAATGTAATATTTTTGAAATAGCTTTGAAAATGCTATTTCATTCACACATTCTGGAAAAGTTTCTTTTCCTATATAATGCCATATGTTCAGCTTCTATCATATATTCCCAATTCAAAAAAAAACCTTCTGTCTTATGATATATCACATCAATCAACAAGGTGTTTTATTTAGAAGACATTTGGTCATGAGCTATAACATTCCTTCCAGATACAAATTAAATGAAACCCCAGCATATAGTTCTCCATCATTCATCATTTAGAGTAGTTGGACAAGACAGGCTTTAGCGACTTAAAAAGCTCTTCCAAGGGCAGGTATAGTTTCAGCCATTTTGGTGTAAAAAATAGCATGTTTTTTTTTTCCTCTGAACTTTCTCCCAGTTTCTCTCCAACAAAATACATCACTGAAATTCTTTAAGAAAACCTATTGAAAGAACATAATATCCCTGAGCAACTGTTGTATTTCCTTTACAAAACAAAACAAAAGAAAAACAAACACACACACAAAAACTTTCTCTTTTCTCCTCACTCCTTTCCTCTGCCCATCATAGGAAAACGTTCTTTAAATGACAGTGTTTTTATATGACAGCCAGAACTATAACTATGTTAAAGGCTACATATGGAGAGACATAAAACAGAATTCACAAACATCTGATAAATACTGATGATTTGGCAGCGGAGCACAACAGACACTAGTATGGCAATATGTAAATCAATGGATGTGTAACTGATGTGATTCTGCAATCTGTGTATGGGGTGAAGGTGGGAGTTCATAACCCACTTGAATCAAAGTGTGGAATATGATATGTCAAGAAATTTGTAATGTTTTGAACAACCAACAATAAAAAACTTAAAAATTGAAAAGTTAAAAAAAAAATACTGATATTTTAATGTTTATCTGTTGGTTAATTTTTTGTAAATGGAAAATCATTTTACTTTCATTTTCTATGCAATAAATAGACTTTACCCATAGTTTCATTAAATTCAGGAGTATTTCTGTTTTTCTTTATTAGTCATATATGTCATTTATGTATATTTCTAAACATTAATGGCCTAAAGGGGGAGGGTGGGACTCCTAAGGTAGAATCAATCAAGTAAAGAGAACTATTTTGAGGTATAAAATATATTTTCCATTTTTTCCCCAATTTTTGGAATCTAAATACATAAAAGTTTTTTTCTCTTCACTTTCTTCAATATTGTTATCTTAAAACAAAAATGTGTGTTTAATCTGTATCTGAAATATAAGATACAAGGAAGCTACATAATGATGTTAACTTGTAAATGTAATCACTTAGCATCCCAAAGCTAATTAGCAGAGCCGGGGATGAGTTCTTTCACCTTTGGTTGTTCTTATTCTGGTTCAATTTTCTCTATCATAATTGAAGTAAAGAATATTCACAAAAGCTAATTTCTTTTGGTTTAAGGGGATCTACTGTATTTGCATTTATTATGTTTGTTCCTCTGGAAGCAAATGCAAAGGTGTCAGTATGCCAATATCCTTAGCAAATGGGAATCACAAGGTTGAGATCTGGTTACCTTCTCTTGGTTGTTAGCAGGGTTCACCATTTGGTCCTTCTCACTAGAAAGGGTATACCGGAAAATAAACCTCTTAATGCATTCATACCCTTTATAAAATGAGTAACTTAAAAGAAACAGAACAATTCTATTTTACATGTTCTTATAACTGGATCAAGTTTATATAATAGATTTGTGTAAAGAGTTTGGTGTTGTAAATTTCCTAAATAATAATATATATTATTTATTAACAAAAAATGTTACCTTATTCAATTTATTTTCCCTTTATTCTGTTAAAAGAGAATATTACAATTAATCTAGTATTGCAGATCTTAATTGCTTTTATTTTCAGTTTTAGAATGGGGCAGCAGTGTGGAATAAAAATTAGTTCAGAATTCCCTTTCTTCCTATAGGGGCAGGTTATATTTATAGCTAGAGAAAAAAAAAAAAAAAAAGTTCAATATAGAAAACCAAAGAGAGACAGAGACAGCCCAATTGGTTACAGCTTTTAATCTTATTTGATCATGGTTTGAACAGTGGGCTCCATGTGATTGGCTGAACTTAGTTGTTTGTTAGAGCAGTAGGTTACAGTCTGTTTATTTATCAAATTAGGCTATACAGTTCACTGCATATAGAGAAACCTTTAGGTCAAAAGAAATGTTTATTTAAACTTTAGCCAGCCCTCCCTCCATCCCTCCTTTGTCCTTCCTCTCTCTTTTTCTATCCTTTCTTTCTTCCAAACACCCACAATAAAAAAGCAAAATAATACAAAGCGCACGTGACACAGCCTCTAACTAGAATTCTTTCTCCAGAGTGATGCCTTCACTTATCATAGATTTTACTTTCATCAGGTTTTTAAGTTTTCCAATATGATTAGGAGAGTGAGAAAAGCTTGGGGTTCATATTTTGAATTTGGGAGCTTTTAATCCTATGGAGATGCACCTAAAATCCACTAATTATCATTAAAATTAATGTCAGTGGAGATGACAGCTTCAGATTGTATCAGTTACAGAAGGCTCCTGAAAAACACTGGCTATGCCTGTGTAGTAATTATACATTAAGTGTATTTTCGTATTAATTCTTATTAATGTATTTTCACTGTGGTGACAGTGAGATCTAAAATGAGTGTATGAGTAAGTGTCAGGGAATCTTTTACTAATCAGTTGTATTGTGTGATCCTTGGACACATCTCATTAATCATAGTGCTTTATTTTCTCTCTTCCATTGCACAAAGAAATTGCCATCAGCTATAGCCATCTCACAGTAGCACTGCCAAGATCTAATGAGATAATGGATAAGAAAGAGCTTTGAATGGTATAAGGTACTAAGAAAGGCAAGAATTTATCATTTCAACATAGATTACATATGATGCTTTCTCAAACCCTTGAGGGAATTGACTTATGGCTCTAGAAGAAAACGATATTTCATTGACATCATGCATATGTTATCAGGTAATTTTCAACAGAAAATATTCATGTACTAAGAAAATGAAGAGTAAGCGCAGTGGTGCACAACTGTAATCCCAGCAACTAGGGAGGCTAAGGGAAGAGGATCCCAAATTGAGGGCAGCCTCTGTAATTTACTATACCCTATCTCAAAATTAAGCCAAAATAAAAAGAATGGGGATGTAGCTCAATGTTAAAGCATCTCTGGGTTCATTCCTTAGTGGGAAATCAAACAGACAAACAAAATTTAAAAGGAAAATAAAGAAAATTCTGCAGCCATATTAATAGATTACCTAATCAGCTTTATAAATCTGGTAACCATCATTTTTCATGTACATGTGGATAATTTGTTGTTTAACATATCATTTTTAAACATGAAGATATTTCCCAGGATGACAAACATCAAGAGCAACTTAAAAATCTGCTTTTGTTAAAAACTGTTCTCCTTCAATTTTAATGTGACATACCTGGGTTTCAAAGAGTATTAAGTGCTACACATAAGGTCCCCTGACTCAGCAGGAGTTGAGCTGGAATGCAAACATTTTCAGATTCTCAATCTAGTTTTCCTTGCAATATCCACCACATGGAATCAGAACTATTTGGGGAATTGATAAGTCTGGCCAAAAATATAAACCAAAACTTTTTCATCTTTACCACCATTTTGCCTCACATACAGTGATTCTTCAAACTACTCTGGAGCCATCGTTTCTGTTGCTGCTCTGTAGACCAATGCTGAAACCTTTGTTCAGGGGTTCCTTCTAGACAGACATGTTTCCCTTATGCACTGTCTCCATTTAAGGCAAGTTGCATATTTTTCCTTATGAAAAATATATGTACCATTGGATACATCTGAAAATCTGGCAAAATGACAGAAGATCAGGCAGGCTGCCTTTTTTTTTTTTCAACTTTGTGAAATTTTTCATGTTTTATTATCTATCTACTCAGAGAAAATTAGGTGGGACACATTTTTAATGCTTTCAATAAATAAGAAAAATGTGCCTGCAGCATGAAAAAATCCTTTGACTGCCTTGTGTTACTTGCAACAGATGAATCTAATTTGTATTCAGACATCAGTGCTATAACTAACTAGAGAAATAAAATGGATGTCTATGACCTCTCTTCAATTATTTAGTAAGGATGAAGTGTCAATTGGCTAAAAGTAATAACACCATGGCTATACTTAATGTTACACCTATTAGACAGAAATTTAAGGCAGAATATGCACACATACACATATGCAAGAGATTAATAACACTGAAGGTTAAACAATCCCAAATCACCATATTACTCGAGGAGACTGAAGTATTTATACTTCAATTACTTGTGTTGACAAGGGGCTTAAAATTCTATCACATTATGTAGATAGAATGCTATTTTTCCTTTAAACATTTATATATTGGAAAATAAATTATGCAAAGTATAAGAATTTTGAATAGTAGTAGCAGAACTCATTTATCCTTGAGTCAGTCCTTCTAGACCGGGATCTAAGGGGTCATAAAGAGATATAAATGTACAATAAGGTGTGCTAAGAAAACTTCTGAACATTGTTTCCGGTTTAACCCTAAATATATATAAAATCTATAAGTGAGAACTCCCATTAATCCTAGAAAATGACAAAAATATTCTTTTTTTGGACAGGTATGAAAGTTAGAAAGAATTTAAACATAATTTTGGTTTCTTATTATTGCAACTTTTAAAAGCAAGAAGAAAATATAATTCATAAATCAGAACATTTTTGTTCCTTCACTAAATAAAGACAAGGCATTATGGCTTGATTATCACATACTATTCAAAGTGCACACTATTCCTCATTGTCATAGCTACTGAAATACTAGTGAATGGACAGGATATCATCCCAACATCATTCTTCTTGCCTTTCCCATCTTTTTTTCATAAAACATTTTCAGCCTGGGACTATCCCTTCCTTATGTACCAACACCTTGACATGAGTCAGTTATCATTTTGGTGAGAAAGGGGTCACAATAAAACCCCAAGTTGAAGGCAATAGAGTTACGATTTGAAGTAAAAATATAGCCAGCCTTGCTGTAAGATAGAAAATCCTAACGCTTACTTTCTGAGTTAGTATACCTGCCCTACTTCCCCTACCCTCTAAGGATATAATTACAATGGTGGGAATCAGTGTCTGTATCAGCAAAAGTTGCACTTGTCTCAAAGACTACAAGGGTCAGAAAGCTACTGCCAATTTTCACCAACACTAGGGAATGTATGGCAACTGAGTTAGTGACCAGTTCGCACTTGTGCTTTTGTCTGAAAGGGGCAAAGATCAGCATGTAGTAGGCCATTGCCCTATGTACAAGAGCCCTCATTCTGACCAACTTCAACAGTTCAAGAAACCTTCAGCACTTGCCTATCATGACAACTAGAGTAACCTAGAAAATGACAGGAGTGGCATAAAGAGGTGCCCCTCCAACTGACCTAAATGACATAAAAAGTCTTTTTTTGGGCAAAGGTTTGAGAAAGAAATGAAACTCAATAAACTTTTCTTTAGAACTAAGAAAAGGGAAAGAACAATTTGGAAAAGGCATAAACAAAGCACACTAATCTGATCAACTTATTTCTACACTCATGTGGATTTTTCCATAGGGATTAATGAAAGATTGGCTTGGTTCAGTGTTGATATGAAATACTTCTTACACACACAGGTTACAATTCTTGCAAAGTCAAAAGTTGGGAATATGTGTTCAATTTTTTTTAGAAAGTATGTTGTCAAATATATTATGTAAATCTCAATTTCTGAGATGTCAAACTAAAGGTCCTTAAATTATGCTACACTTATATTTGAGTAATGACTAAGGCTAAAGATACAAAAAATAAATAAAGAAAATATATACCTTCCTATCACTAAGCCTTACATTGTCAAAGAGCATGCTAGTGTTTATATTAGTAATAATATGATTGAATGTACTTTAGAAATATATATATATATATATATATATATATATATATATATATATATATATATACAATTTGCCTCAAAATTTAAAAACCAGCTTCATAATATAATAAAAACCTTATGTTTATTTTAAGAAATCAAAGCTCATTAACCTATATTACCTTCTTCAATCTGTTAATAATGTAGAGTCCAGAAAAGATACAAAAGAGACACTGAAGACCAGAATTTGTAAATTATCTTGACTCCAGTAATTAAGTATAAACAGAAATATACTTGAATCCATCTGCTCCATCCACAGCATCACCACAGCCAGCTGAGATACAGCATCTCTCAGTTATACTAACACAATGGAATTCTAACTAGTCCCTAATTCTTCACTTGCTAACCTCCAATTCATTTTCTGTGCTACACAATTTTTAAAAATATGAATATGTTCATTTATCACCTTGTTCTAAAAAGTCAATGATTTCTTTTTTTATAACAAGGTTGAAAAATTATTCTACATGAGCTAAAAAATATGAATCCCTGCCTACTTCTTCTGGACCATTTCTTATCATATACCTCCAAGATCACAATGCTCCAGTAACACTCGCTTTGAAAAAATAGTCCAACCCTTTCCCTACTCCAGGGATTTTGCAGATATCTTTTCTTTGACTGAATATTGTTCCCCCTGGTATAATTGGATACTTACTCAATTTTCTAGAATCCTCCAGATCTCATATACTTCTCCCTTTAAAAAAATGCTTTTCAGAGTGATCACTCTAAAGTAGTGGTCATTTTATATTATCTCATGGCAGTATCTACTTTTCTTACATAGTAAATGGATTATAACTTGTAGTTATGTATTTCTTTCTGATTATTTACCCACCTGAATCTGTTATGATTTCTAGTAGTTTTGCCCAGCAAGGGTATGGCTAATGGCAAACCAGTAGATAATAGATACGTTTAAGAATAAATATGTGACCGGAGAGATGATTAGGGGCATGATAGAATAGAACCCAATCCTAATGTCCAAGTAGGAAAAAGTGTTTAATAGCTAAGGGTCATGAGTCCAGTGTTGGTTAGGATTAAATTCAGTCTTGATTTTTATTTGCTGTGTGACATTTAAAAAATAAATAAATTTTTTTGGTAATTTTTTTTTGCTTTGTTTTTGATTTTACTGTAATAGTAAAATTGAACTTTTTTTGTAGGATAAGAGAAATTAGCCACAAAGGAAAAAGGTAAAAAGAATGTAGGAAAAATGAGATATTATAAATTATTGAATAGGAGTTAAAAATGAAGAACACAGTGTTTTGATAGCCTTAGAATGAAGTCCAAGAATGAATGAAGACTTAGAATTAATGACATAGAAATGCAGTCTGAACAGAAAAAGGTTATCATATGATGATTAAAGAAAGAGGATAAAGAAACATAGAAGAGAAATAGAAAATGTAGAAGTTCATGATTGATGGCTTGTAGTTTTTTAGGGTTTTTAAATCCACAATGCAGTAAATATTTATCCTAAAAATGAAATATTCAGATATACTAGTTATGCACTAATAATTAAGCAAAATGTTTTCAGTGACATAATTTATCCAGCTTTGTTACCTTAAAATAATAATATTTGTCTTCAATTATTATAAAATCATGGATGAAAAAAGTGTTATGTTCAAAGAACTTTCAAAGAAGTTGTATGTCATCGAAGTTCTTTGAAGAGGAGTTTCCTAAAAGCAAAAACTCCCACTTCCCCAAAATAAATAAATGTGAACAATGAAAACTTTTGAAGTTTAAAAATATTGTATAATCAAAATGCCAGTAGACAATAAGGCTAGCTGATTCTAACTGGCCGATGCTATGCTGACTTTATGGAGACAAAAACAATTATAAATGCCCACTGAGACAGAGGGGCACTTGCCTTTCTCATCCAAAGTGGCATGTGTGATGGCACATGCTGATGCTGGCCATAACTGGTGTCTTTTCTCTAGCCATATTTCACAGTGAATATTCAACATGGCCATCCCAATTGAGCTCATTAAAATCAGAGGTCTGAACCAAGGAGAAATGAAATTCTTCTATGATTCTTTCTGGGAGGAGGGAAAAAATACAGATAATTCTGTCTAAGCCCCATCTTTCATTTCCTAATCACACAGAAAATGATCTTCATAAACTGAAATACAGACAGGCATCCCAAACAACATGCCTCAGTGACCACTGGGAACCATCTGTTTCATGCATATTTGCTATGGTCTGGAATTAAATTAGAGAGCTAAATTTTTTATCAAAATAAATCTGAATTTGAAGTCTTTTGGTGGCTCATGAAACAATTTAAAGTTCTATAATCTCAGGGCATTTTAGCTTGGTTGGGATCAATCAAAAGAAAAAGGAAATTTCCTTATTTTTAAGGCAAACCAAGTGTCTAACAAGCTATTAACTGGAAATAACCAACCTCAGTTTAAACATTGTTTTTCAACTTCCTCTCTGTTATTTAAATACTCTGAAAGCAAGCAATAAAATAAAAGCACTGCTCATCTGTTTTGTGTAGTCTACTAGATTCTAAACTCCTTGAGGGCAGGCTCTATGTCAGTAAATTTACCTCTTTCTCAATAACCATGCTTTCTGTGTACAAAATGTTCAGTAAACATTTCTTTCTTTTTTTAGTTTGTTAATTTTCACTGCTATAAAATTTTTTATGTAATTTTTTTATTTATATATGACAGCAGAATGCATTACAATTCTTATTACATATTAGAGCACAATTTTTAATATTTCTGGTTGTATACATAGTATATTCACACCAATTCATGTCTTCATACGTCTACTTTGTATAGTAATGATCATCATATTCCACCACCATCAGTAAACATTTCTTGAATATATTTATAATATAAAAGAATCTGACCCTTTAAAATTTCATAATGATGTTTAAAATAAAGAAACAAAGTAGAGAGGGAGAGTAAACTATATCCAGAAAATCATGTGACTTTACAAAGACTGGTGTTACTTTCTGATTTTATTAGGAAGTTCATTAACTAATATGCATTAGCTCTTTACTGATTTCATGACCCTGGTCTTGGTACTGTGGATTAAACTCTAGTTATTTCTATGTACTCTACTAAGACAGGATTGACTGTATCTCCCCAAATGAGTCTCACAATTGCATCTCCTGGGAGTGGCATGAATTGTTTACCACAGTTAGCACTAAAAAGCAAAGTCAATGTGGTAGCATTTATTCTAACACATACTTATCTGAAGCTATAATTGTTTTGCTACCAGGGCACAACCCTTTATAATACTCTTAAAAAAGTGTTTTTGAAGATGGAACTTTAATTTTTGTAGTAGCTACTAAGTGCAATGCTTGAGTACCTTTCCTTGTGTGTTTTTCATCATGTATCCCTACACAGAGGCAATCATTACCTAATTTGCTGATTTACGACTGCAGTTTATGAGCTTTAAACTATATTAAGCCATTTTGTTCTTTTCTCAGTGCACTGACAGATGAAGAATGTCTATCCTTTATATTCTTAACTGTATAAAGGAAAAATACCTCACTGTGTGTTATTGGCTTCTATGACATCCAAAATTGTGGCCTTATTATTTTCCTGCTGGAGCTTAACCAAAAGCAATGTTTACCTAAGCTACCCAATCTGAAAACGCTAAGGTACTTTGTGCTACCATCTATGACAAAACAAGATCAGAACACCAATTTAGCATGGGAATCTAATAGCCATTACTTATGTAGTATTCTAGTGACATACATACTGAAGCACAAACTTGGTTTACTGCTGTGCAGTCTGACAAGGCCTGGCACCCTAGCTGTGTGAGATGTGTTTTCATTGTTCAATGAGACACAAATATTCACGTTCTAACTTGTTTTGAATAATGACAGTCTATATACCTTTGCATGTGTGACCCAAATTTTATACTATAGAAAGTAAGGATTTTGAATGTTTCCTGTGGCTGACCATGTGGCTGTGTTGTAACTTTTAAAAGAGCTAAAAAGTCTACAATGTGAAACAGCATTAGTATACTTCTAAATTTGCTAACAAAATACACATATCAAACAGACAGTAACAAGTGCTAGCAAGGATGGGGGAATAATTAAAAACCTCATATATTGCTAGTGGAAATATAAAATGGGACAACTATTTTTTTTAAAGTCTCACAGTACTCAAATAGTCAAACATAGATATGATATAACCTACCAATTCCACTCTTAGGTATATGCCCAACATCTAAAAATACATGAACAAACAAAAACTTGTGCACAATTGTTCATAGCAGCATTATTTATAACAGGTGAAACAACCGAATTGTCAATCAACTGATGACGATATGTGGTGTATCCATATAATGGAATACTGTTCAGAAGTAAAAAGGAATGAAGTTCTGATACTTGCTGTAAGATGGATAAACCTTGAAAACATCACGATAAGTGGAAGAACCCAACATAGACACCCCAGATTATGTTACATTACACTTATATAATGTTCAGAATAGGCAAATAGATACAGACAGAATGTAGATCAGAGTTGGCCAGGGACTGGAAAGATGCAAGAATATGAAGTGACTGCTAATGAGCACAGGGTTTCTTTTTGAAGTGAAAAATAATGTTCTGAAATTAAGACTGTGGTGATAGTTGTAGAATTTGTGAATATCTTTTTTTGGGGGGTAGGGGCATTCAACCACTGAGACACATCTCCAGCACTATTTTGTATTTTATTTAGAGACAAGGTCTCACTGAGTTGCTTAGAGCCTTGCCAGTGCTGAGGCTAGCTTTGAACTCAAAATCCTTCTGCCTCAGCCTCCTGAGCCACTAGGATTACAGGCATGCTTGTGAATATCTTAAAAATTCACTTTGTTAATATCTTAAAAACCACTGAATTTATATTTTTACAAGGGTGAATGATATGGTGTGTGAATTATATCTTTAATTGATTATTGATATCATTATTATTGATATCATCATGGTATGTGTATTTTTCTATTAGGCCTTGGTAAATCATTATATTTTCATGTGCACCTACAAAACTTATTTGTACTAATTTAAGAATCACTTCTGTTATGTTAATCACTATTCTTTGTTTTTATCAATCAGCTTGGGATTTAGTTTTTAAATTATAACTGTCAATGTGTTAATATGTTTAATTATCATTCTATTACATTTGATATTTCTCACCTCTTTTTATTGAATAAACCCCTAATTCTCTTATTTGAATTTTTAATATGTTTAATGTGGAAATAGTTTCTGTTTGAGATAATAAGACCATTGCTAACATTCACAGCAATGTAAAGTCTGAGCCTTTCTTTCTATTCTTTTCTTTCTTTCTTTTTTTATCTTTTATTTTATTTTTCCATCTTATATTGCCTTTGGCATGAGGGGATGAAAATGGAGGAGGAAGAGGATGTTTCTACTTGATGATTCTGTTTCTAGATATCTACCAGAAATAGAGTAGTATGTCTCAGGCAAAAATAAATATACTTTAAAAGTCTCAAATTACCATATTTCTCAAAGCCTATTATTACCTTTCCCTGGGAATAGAAGAATGCTTTTTTAACTGGCATCACCCAATTTCTGGCTCCGTGTCTCTAATTTATCCTTTACTTTTAGCACTCCCTGAAGAGCATTCTGTTACAGTGTTACTCTCCTCAAAATCCTTCAGCAACTATCACTTTCCCACTGATTTTAATATAGTTTTCAAATAATTTTTGGCTTCTTGAATTTCACACATCATATTCCACAAATTCCTATATTTACTTTATACTCCAGCCACATAGGTTCCTTAATTTTCCTATTTAGGACACTCTTGCTATGATCCTTGAGAAATTCCTCTGCAGTGATTTCATTTCTAGCACTCCTGTTAATATTCCATCTATTTCCTAATGGCTCATTTTAATCATAGATAACACAAATCTCATGAAAGTAATAACTTTGTCTTATTCCCTACTTTAACCCAGAGACCAGAACAGTCCCTGGTACAAAGTAGAAAATCAACCAATAAATAAATGAGGCAATAAATATTAATTGATAATTAAATGAAAGAACTAATAACATCCATATATTCTTCCTGATATCTCAAGTTTCTCTCTTTCTGAAGTCACATAATACTGCCTTTTATTGTTTCATGTTAAGCCTCCAGCCCCCCACTATACATTTTAGTTATTTGAGTATTCCTTTTTATTTTTCTTGTGTCTTATTCATTCCTTATTTCTTGAATTTTATAACACAGCACCTTGTACTTGGTTTCTGTTCAGTCAATATTGGCTGAATTAAATTAATCACAAGCTCAATATGCTCACTTTGGAAATTGTATGTGGTTTGCATTGTTTTCCCTGTAGCCTAATATGCATAAATATTACATGCTTAGAGAAGAACTTTACTTAAGTTAAACTCTAGGTATTTTTTAAAAATTTATTTATTTATTCTAATTTGTTATACATGATAGCAGAATGCATTTCAATTCATAGTACACATATAGAGCACAATTTTTCATGTCTCTGGTTGTATACAAAGTAGAGTCACACCATTCGTGTCTTTATACATGTAATTAGGGTAAAGGTGTCCATCTCATTCCATCATCTTTCCTACTCCCATGCCAACTCCCTTCTTCTACCTCCCCTTTGTCCTATCATAACTTCCTCCATCTCTCCTATGCTCCCCTCCAACTCCCATCATGGATCAGCATCCACATATCAGAGAAAACATTTTGCCTTTGGTTTTTCTGGGATTGGCTTACTTCACCTAGCATGATATTCTTCTCCATCTTCATCCATTTACCTGCAAATGCTATGATTTTATACTCTTTTAATGCTGAATAATATTTCCATTGTGTATATATACCACAGTTTCTTTCTTAGGTATTTTAAATATATAGTTTTACTTAAAATGGCAGGTTATGATATATTTCGTTTTGTTTTGCTTTTTCATTTTTGCAGTGCTGGGGATGGAACCCAGAGACTTATGCATCATAGGAAAATTGTCTGTCCCATTGAGCTATGTCTCTAGCACCCATGATATATTTTGTTTGGGAAATTTTAGATTTTAACAGGATGTACCTACTAAAAATATGTATGATGACAAATGACTCCACATTTGAAAATTGTAGCTTTTGAAGTCAAATGTACATAATATGCAATTTACAACATTGTCAACAGTTAGTGATGGCAGTGGCTATCTAATTCGGATTAAAAATAAGGCCTATAGTTCTGCACATCGCCTTTAAGAACATAATTGATGCCGACTTTTGTGGTTTATATAGGAGTTGTCCATCAAAAGCTCATATGTGAGAAATGCAGGAATGTTCAGACATGAAATAAATAGATTATGACAACTATAACAGTGGATTAGTTTACTTGAACAGGTTAACTACGGGTAACTGTAGGCAGGTAGGGTGTGATTAGAGGAAGTACGTCACTTGGGGTCATGCTTTTGGGGCTCATATTGTCCCTGTTAAGCAGTGAAGAGAATTCCCTCTCTGTTTCCTAGATGTCATAAACTGAGCTGTTTTCTTCCCCCGTGCCCTTCTGCTATGACACTCTGCCTCACCTCTGGCCCAGAGGAATAAAGTCTGCTGACCATGGACTAAGCCTCTGAACTGTGAGCTAAAAAACCCTTTTCCTCGGTCCATTTATTGATTGGTTTATTTGTTGTTTTTTGTTTTGTTTTGTTTTTAGCTTTTTGGATTCTTTATATACCCTAGAGATTAGTGCTCTATTTGATGTGTGAGGGGTAAAGATTTGCTCCCAAGATGTAGGCTCTCTAGTCACCTCACAGATTGTTTATTTTGCTGAGAAGAAACTTTTTAGTTTGAGTCCATCCCATTTATTGATTCTTGATTTTCATTCTTGCACCAAAGGAGTCTTATTAAGAAAGTTGGTACCTAATCCCACATGATGGAGATTAGGGCCTACTTTTTCTTCAATTAGACACAGGGTCTCTGGTTTTATTCCTAGGTCCTTGATCCATTTTGAGTTGAGTTTTGTGCATGGTGAGTGATAAGGGTTTAATTTAGTTGCATATGGATTTCCAGTTTTCCCAGCATCATTTGTTGAAGAGGCTATCTTTTCTCCAATGCATGTTTTTGGCACCTTTGTCTAATATAAGATAATTGAAATTTTGTGGGTTAGTCTCTTTGTCCTTCTGTACCATTGGCCTACCAGTCTGTTTTGGTGCCCATACCATGCTGTTTTTGTTACTATTGCTCTGAGGTATTGTTTAAGGTCTGATAGAGTGATGCCACCTGCTTCCTGATAAGAATTGCTTTAGCTATTCTGGGTCTCTTATTTTTCCAGATGAATTTCATGACTGCTTTTTCTGCTTCTATGAGGAATATCATTGGGATTTTGATTGGAATTGCATTAAATCTGTATAGTGATTTTGGTAGTATGGTCATTGTGATAACATTAATTCTGCCTATCCAAGAGCAAGGTATATCTTTCCATCTTCTAAGGTCTTCTTTGACTTCTTTATTTATGATTCTGTAATTTTCATTGTATAGATCTTTCACCTCTTTCACTAAATTGATTCCCAATATTTTATTTTTTTGAGGCTATTATAAATGGGGTAGTTTTCTTCGTTTCCCTTTCTGAGGCTTTGTCACTGATATACAGAAATGCCTTTGATTTATGGGTGTTGAATTTATATTCTGCTACTTTGCTGAATTCATTTACTAGTTCTAGAAGTTTTCTGGTCAGACACTTCTCAGAAGATGATATACAATCAATCAACAAATATATGAAAAAATGTTCATCATTGTTAGCCACTAGAGACATGCAAATCAAAAATACTCTAAGATTTCATCTCACTCCAGTCAGAATGGCAGCTATTATGAATAAAAACAACAATAAGTGTTGGCGAGGATGTGGAGAAAAAGGTATACTCATACACTGCTGATGGGACTGCAAATTGGTGCAGCCAATATGGAAAGCAGTATGGAGATTTCTTGGAAAATTGTGAATGGAAAAACCATTTTACCCAGCTATCCCTCTCCTTAGTCTATACCCAAAGGACTTAAAAACAGTAGACTACAGGGACACAGCCACATCAATGTTTATAGCAGCACAATTCACAAGCTAAACTGTGGATCCAACCTAGATGCCCTTCAATAGATGAATGGATAAAAAAATGTTGCATATATACACAATGTAATACTACTCAGCAATAAAAGAGAATAAAATTATGGAATTTGCAGGTAAATGGATGGAGTTAGAGAAGATAATGCTAAGTGAAGTTAGCCAATCCCAAAAAACCAAATGCTGAATGTTTTCTCTGATATAAGGTGGCTGATTCATAGTAGGGTAGGGAGAGGGAGCATGGGAGGAATAGACAAACTCTAACTAGGGCAAAGGGGTGGAAAGGCAGGGGGCATGGGGTTAGAAATGATGGTGGAATGTGATAGTCATTATTATCCAAAGAACATGTATGAAGACATGAATTGGTGTGAATATACTTTGTATACAACCAGAGACATGAAAAATTGTGATCTATATGTATAATAAGAATTGAAATTCATTCCTCTATCATATATAAATTTAAAAAAATTAAAAAAAGAAAAATTTCCTTATCTAAGTTGTTCTTGTCAAGTCTTTTTGGCCACAGTGACAAATAGCTGATGAAAATATTAATGGAATTGAACAACACTTCTTACTCACTGCTACTTGTGGTGGTTGATAGTGGGAGTAGGAAGACTAAATTGGTGAACATCTCTATATTCATCATCATTCCAAAGCAATAGTAGTGTCTCATAGAAGCTAAACATCTCTCCTTCTCTTACTATTACTAAGCAATCATTACTAGGCAAGAGTTATATAGATCAAATTATAGGCTACTGAACAAACTACATTCTCCTTGGATAATTTGTATGTAAGTATCTTGTTTCAAAGTTTCAAAACTAACTCCTGTCATATGACTATAAGACATTTATATTTCCTCTAGTTAGTTCAATTAGCTGACACAGAGAGTCACGCCAAATACTAAGTAAACTTAGGATGATATGTCTGACAGATGCTGATATTAAGTCCTCCTACTTAAAGACTCATTATTATTAATCTTAAAAAATACACTGTATAAAAGATGAGTTTTCTGTCTTTGTAGTCTTAGTGGAATTGCATCACATTCTGATTTAATCCTCATTCAATGATAAGTTTTTTCTACCACTGCAATCTTTGTGGAGAAGACTTATGAGTTGGGAGAAGGTTCTGCTTTTAATTGTATTTCCTCAACAATTTGTAACTTATTACATGCATAGATACATTATTACAGAATAATGAACAAATCAATTGATTATAATTTACAATCCAGAACCCATTTTAAAAGTCATTTCAAGTGATTGTTTCTCCTTAATGTTATAAACTGATTTCATTGTGATTAAATTGAGAAATCAGTGATCTTTCATAATTGGAACTTGTTAGACACTTTTGCATCAAGAGTTTCCTTAAGTTATCAGCTGGCACATTCATGATAAGTATTACACCCCTGTCCAAATGTCTGCACTCAGACTTGCTCCTGGAGCTCAGATTACAGAGTAATTGCTTTAGCATCAGTACATGCCAGGTTATATGGTGGGGTGGTGGTGGGGGCATGGTGGACAGGACAAGGCAAACTGGTCATGGGGACATGGTTTCAGAAATCCACCTTTTAAAAAAGCCTCCTAATTCTTCTTTTTTAAAATGTTTTCTTAAGTTGTAGATGGGCACTACACCTTTATTTTATTATTTTATTTAGTTTTATATGGTGCTGAGGATAGAACCCAGTGTCTCACATGTATTAGGCAAGCGCTTTACCATTGAGCCACAACCCCAGCCCCAAGCCTCCTAATTCTGATGCAGGTAGCCTGTGGCCCACAATTTTATGAAACACCATTTATAAAACTGACTAACCTGCCTCAAAATACTTCTATGTTAATCCTAAAGCTTAACATATCTATGGAAAATTGCTTAACATCTATGCAAATGAGGCAAATGAACAAGCAAGTTGTGCTATTGCATGTCCAATACGAACACATGAGGAATTCCCCATTTAGAAATGAAGATAGAAGGAAATGCACCATAGGTTATATTTTAAGAGTGATGGAGGTATATTTTCATTTGATTCTAGATTTTTCTTATATGTTGTTTATCAAGTACTATAGCTTACGTGATTTGTTTGAGGCATTTTTCCTGGTCGAAAAAATCCAAAATCTCTGGTCCACTTCAAAATCCTACTAACCCTTATCCATATCTCTTGTATTACTTTGTATAACTTTTTATTCCCCTCTAAGACCATTAGCTATCTGAGGTCAAGGTAAATTTCTTATTTAAGCTTTCAACCTCTGTTAAGTTTAAAAGAAGTGAGAAATTATTTGCTATATAAATTCTGAATACTTTTATCAGTGAATCTTGATACAAACTTGAAGCGAAGTATTTTCTTGGTAGAAAAAAACATCCAAATCTTTTAAAGAAACCAAAATGATGGGCAACATAATCATTATATATCACACAGGAGCAACAGCTACCCCAAATTTTTCTTGGAATGAATTTGGTTCATTTGTCATTTTTCTCTTGATTACAGATTCTACAGTTTGCTTATTACTTGGTAGATTTTTTTCTTAGTACAGGTGCAAATAAATCCTATCTAGTTCATTAAGTTTATTGATAATGTGAAGGTTGATGGCATATTAGAAATTAACCACTTGGTATTGAATTAACTAGTTTGTATCCTATCCTAATATTTTCTTGATTAACTACCTTTAAAAACCCTAATTTCTTATAGACTCCTTGAATATAGCATAGTATCACTAGATCTCTCATTAGCTAATGAGTTGAATAGAATTTTGACAAAGTTTCCTATAGTATTTGCTGAGAATAATGATTTACTTCATTGAAAATTATACTCTAATATTTTATTTACTAAAATATATTTGTTTTTAAACATAACTTAGAAGTTGCTTTTATTTACCAAAAATCATTCCATTTTAAAATATGCAAACTCCAAGTATACAAACCTCAAATTCTATTCCACATGAAAATCGAATGATCTCTAAAATAGGGAATTTAATAACTTCTCATTATATCAATTATGAACTTATTTTAACCATTAATTTGGTAAGTATAAGAGAATGTAGCTGTCCTTAGTACTGACTTTGGATTTCAATGGCCTGAAAAGTAATGTCCCTCAGAGAAATCAGGTTCTTTTCCCCTCTAATCTAAATCTTTCCCAAAGACACAGAAGGACCTTTCAATGAGATTCATAAAGCACTATTAATATGAATTACAGATCATGATTAAGCCTCTTTCAAATTTTATAGTGGATAAAGATCTCTTAAGATCTCCCTTGTGCTTCAAGGTTTATTAGAATTAATCTTAACCTTATGGTAGAAACATGGAATCACATGCTGCCCAGCTGGCACCATGGAAAAATTCTAAGGCTCATAGAATGGGATGAAGTGCCAGTATCTATTGACCATCTTAATTTAAATTAACCTATCTGCATTTTAGTTAGCTTAATCAGTCTGAACTTTTTAAAACACAATATTTTTAGATAAGAAGACTGGAGCCCATGAATGCTTTCTCAAATCTATGTTCCTCTGAGTAGAAGATTTGCCTCTGTTATCCTGAGGTCTAGTGAAAATTTGAAACTTATTAACTCTGCATTCAGGGTAGCCTCTCAGAGCCTCAATTTCCTTCTGGGTAGAATGGAGATTTGTATCTATATATTAACAGGTCCACTGGGAGGGTGAAATGAAAAAAAAATATATAAGTACCTAGTTCCAAAGCTGGTAAAAAGTCATGCTTTCAAATCATATCAGCTACCATTTAACAATTTCCTTTGATACCCAATTTTCAAACATCCCAAAGTCACTTTTATTAATCTTAACTAATTGCAGATACTAGTATTTAGGAAAAAGTGTAGTCATTTTTATTGCACCATTGAGAAATACATTTGTATTTATCATGAATAAATAATTAGCAGAGAGAAAATTGTTCTTTAAAAATTAGTTTATTTGAGTTTGAAGGCTTCTATTGATATTTCTAGCTTTATCAAGTAATGTGATGTTGATTTAGTGTCTGAAGAGATTATTTAATATAATTCATTTATAATTTACATCATTTATTACCAAGAGGGAATTTAAGCATCTGTTCTCTGAAAAGTTCAGAGTCAATCAGCATGGTCATATGACACAAAATTTATTTAAAATATATAAAGCTTTGTGGTTTTTTAGTAAAACTGAATTATTGCACTTTTAAGCACTAGTCTGTTTTCAGAATCTCAACTGCATAGAAGGGAGCTCAGGTCAACCTAGCTGAAACAATTATTGAAGGGAGGCTGAAGCAACACTTTTGGAAGAGGTTGTTGTAGGTTCCTTGGGGTGGGCTTAGACTAATAAGGTATCAGGGAGGTTTTAGAACATTGAATCCCATACCAAATCATCACTGTTAGGATTTGATTGCATCTTCCAGGCATGTGCTGGTTGGGAGAAAGGTATAATTGCCTATCTAAGAAATGGAACATGTCTGCTGAATGACCCTCTCATATAGCACCCAGCTACATGGTTGAAACCTCAGCTTTTCTCTCCTGTGCTATTGCAGGGGTCTCCCAAGTGGTTACTCTCTGTTATGGTCTATTGTACTCTACAATGTTTTTAGGAGTAACTACTATGCATAAATAAATACAAATTATATATATATTTTGCCTAACAACCTCTGATGGAAAAATGAGAAAATATATAACCTCCTTATGTTTAGTTGTCTTGAGTACACTAATATATGTGTTCTCTGCTAGGTAGCTGACAATCTGAAATCAGACTAGTGCATGAAATTGCAATAATTCAGTTTTCTAGAAAAACAAAAAACTGTCTATATTTTAAATTTGAATGTCATGATGGGCTAAATAGTATATACCCCATATTCATATTTTGGTGTCCTAATCACTAGTATCTCAGAACGTGAGTGTACTTGGAAATCAGGCTTTTAAAGAGGTAATCAGGACTAGAATCATTATAAGAAAAGGAGATCTGTCACATCAATGTTTATAGCACAATTCACAATAGCTAACTGTGGCGCCAACCTAGAAGTCCTTCAGTGGATGAATGGATTAAAAAATGTTGCATTTATACACAATGGAATATTATTCAGCACTTAAAAAGAACAAAATCATGGCATTTGCAGGTACATGGAAGACACTGAAGAAGATAATGCTAAATGAAATTAGCCAATCCCAAAAAACCAAATGCCAAATGTTTTCTCTGATATAAGGGGGGTGACTCATATTGGGGTAGGGAGGGAGACCATGTGAGGATTAGATTAATTCTAGATAGGGAAGAGGTGTGGGAGGGAAAGGGAGGGGGCAGGGGATTAGCAGGGATTGTGGAATGTGATGGTCATCATTATACAAAATACATGTATAAAGATTTGAATTTGGGGCCAACATACCTTATATACAGAGATATAAAAAATTGTGGCATATATGTGTATTAAGAATTATAATGACTGTATGTCCTCCTCTGAGAAGTGTCTGTTCAAGTCCTTGGCCCATTTGTTGATTGGGTTGTTTGTTCTCTTATTGTCTAATTTTTTGAGTTCTTTGTATACTCTGGATATTAGGGCTCTATCTGAAGTGTGAGGAGTGAAGATTTGTTCCCAGGGTGTAGGCTCCCTATTTACCTCTCTTATTGTTTCTTTTGCTGAGAAAAAACTTTTTAGTTTGAGTAAGTCCCATTTGTTGATTCTAGTTATTAACTTTGGTGCTATGGGTGTCCTATTGAGGAATTTGGAGCCCGACCCCACCGAATGTAGATCGTAGCCAACTTTTTCTTCTATCAGACGGCGTGTCTCTGATTTGATATCAAGCTCCTTGATCCATTTTGAATTCACTTTTGTGCATGGCGAGAGAAAGGGATTCAGTTTCATTTTGTTGCATATGGATTTCCAGTTTTCCCAGCACCATTTGTTGAAGATGCTATCTTTCCTCCATTGCATGCTTTTAGCCCCTTTATCAAATATAAGATAGTTGTAGTTTTGTGGATTGGTTTCTGTGTCCTCTATTCTGTACCATTGGTCCACCCACCTGTTTTGGTACCAGTACCATGCTGTTTTTGTTACTATTGCTCTGTAGTATATAGTTTGAAGTCTGGTATCGCTATACCGCCTGATTCACACTTCCTGCTTAGCATTGTTTTTGCTATTCTGGGTCTTTTATTTTTCCATATGAATTTCATGATTGCTTTCTCTATTTCTACAAGAAATGCCGCTGGGATTTTGATTGGCATTGCATTAAACCAATAGAGAACTTTTGGTAATATCGCCATTTTGATGATGTTAGTTCTGCCTATCCATGAACAGGGTATATTTTTCCATCTTCTAAGATCTTCTTCTATTTCTCTCTTTAGGGGAAAAAATGTTCAACATCTCTAGCTGTCAGAGAAATGCAAATCAAAACCACCCTAAGATACCATCTCACTCCAGTAAGATTGGCAGCCATTAGGAAGTCAAACAACAACAAGTGCTGGCGAGGATGTGGGGAAAAGGGTACACTTGTACATTGCTGGTGGGACTGCAGATTGGTGCAGCCAATTTGGAAAGCAGTATGGAGATTTCTTGGAAAGCTGGGAATGGAACCACCATTTGACCCAGCTACTCCCCTTCTTGGTCTATTCCCTAAAGACCTAAAAAGAGCATGCTACAGGGACACTGCTACATCGATGTTCATAGCAGCACAGTTCACAATAGCAAGATTGTGGAACCAACCTAGATGCCCTTCAATGGATGAATGGATAAAAAAAATGTGGCATTTATACACAATGGAGTATTACTCTGCATTAAAAAATGACAAAATCATAGAATTTACAGGGAAATGGATGGCATTAGAGCAGATTATGCTAAGTGAAGCTAGCCAATCTCTAAAAAACAAATGCCAAATGTCTTCTTTGATATAAGGAGAGTAACTAAGATCAGAGTAGGGACGAAGAGCAGGAGAAGAAGATTAACATTTAACAGGGATGAGAGGTGGGAGGGAAAGGGAGAGAGAAGGGAAATTGCATGGTAATGGAAGGAGACCCTCAGGGTTATACAGTGGAGGGGGTAGAGAGAGAGGAGGGGAGGGGAGGGGAGAGGTGGGGAGGGGGGAGGGTGGAGGATGGGAAAGGCAGCGGAGCACAACAGACACTAGTATGGCAATAGGTAAATCAATGGATGTGTAACTGATGTGATTCTGCAATCTGTGTATGGGGTGAAGGTGGGAGTTCATAACCCACTTGAATCAAAGTGTGGAATATGATATGTCAAGAAATTTGTAATGTTTTGAACAACCCACAATAAAAAATTAAAAAAAAAGAATTATAATGCAAAAAACGCGTACATGTATAAAGGCCTAAGTTGGCGTGAACATACTTTATATACAGAGATACGAAAAATTGTGCTCTATATGTGTAATAAGGATTAAAATGCATTCCACTGTTGTCGTGTATTTAAAAAATAAATAGATGTAATAAAAAAAAAGGAGATCTGAACACAGACAACATATAGAATGAGAGAGGACTATGCAAGGGCACAGCAAGAAGGTGGCCATTGGTCACTAGAGAGGTCTCAGAAGAAACCAACTTTCTGAGGTCTTGATCTTGGACTTCTAGCCTCAAGAACATCAAGAAAATAAATTTATAAATTTTAAGCCACCCATTCTGTGGGATTTTTGTTATGGTAGCTCCAGCAAATTAATGTAGTGTATTAAATAAAAATTTAATTATGCTTAAATTTTATTCCATATACACAACTATATCATTGAATTATAAAAGCAGTATATATTTTGATAGACAAGCAAAGGATATTAATATACAATTTATAAAATAACTATTATTAGTGTATAATTATGAAAAAGTCTACCCCTTGTATTAATCAAAAAACTGTAAAACTGAATAACATTGACTTTATTACCTATTAATGATTTTTAAATTTTAATTATTTCTGATAATAACCACTGTGATTAATGAAGGTCAAATCTATTACTGGTGGCAATCCTATTTGGTAAACCTTTATGGAAAATGATTATTTTGTGAAGAGATTCAACAAGAAAATAAAATATACTGTGACCCAGTAATACCACTTTTTAAAAGTGGTTTATAAAAATAATCTTAAAAACTTAGTGTCAGTAGTATGTGTGTGTGTGTGTGTGTGTGTGTGTGTGTGTGTGAGAGAGAGAGAGAGAGAGAGAGAGAGAGAGACAGAGAGAGAGAGGAAAGAGAGATAGGAGGGAAAACAGGAATTATGCTTACTTTTCTTTATTGAAATATTATTTGTTATGATAAAAAATTAAAAGCCATCTAGATATGTGATAACAGTATATTAAGAATCACTTTAATCTTAATTCTGCCCATGACACCCAATCATTTAAACCAGAACAATCCATTCAAATGCCAAAGTCCTATTTCCTCCATCCTTGAATACAGGTGCACATGTACCCATACACATGTACACACACTTTTTGGATATTGATTTGCTGCCTTAGGATCATTAGTTGATTATAAAGGTTCCTCTATCTTTGGCTTTATCACGTGTGGTATCTCTTTTCTGACCTTGACTTTGGATTTAGCCTTCCTCTATGGATTCAGCTTTAGAATCCTCTCTTTCTTGGGCTTTATGTTGGTCCAGTAAGCTACTGATTATGTTACAACTTTCTAGAATTATCCCTAAATCTATTCAGGGAGCTTGTGTTAACAAGTTTATTTTTACTCATCAGCATCACACTTTATGGACATTATATATGTTTATCACATAATTTAATAATTTATAAGCAGCAAAAAAATTTCAGACTATGCTATCTTGTGGAAAAATAATTATAAAAATAGTGTTATATATTAGCTCTGAGACCAAAAACCTAGTCATGGTGCTGGGGGTGGGGGGTGGGGCGGAAAGGAAGGAAAAACACTAAAAGATTAACAAGGGACTTTGTCTTCTCCTTCCTTTCATCCTGCTGACATTGGGAAATTTGACGACTATAAAAATGTTTTGAAAAGCAAAGGTTACTTAAACAATTTTCATTTGATATTTCAACTCTAGTAAAAGTAGAAACATTTTATATTTGTAGGATTTTGTTTCTATCTCCAGTAGGATTAGGTTCAGTAGAAAGAAATGTAAAACCCCAAGTAAAGTAGCTTTAAAAAGATGAAATTTCATTGCCTTTTCAGGTATAAATCAATCTTGATGGTTTGGGGCCAAGGCCAATGAGTTTCTCCCAACATCAACTCCTTCTACTGTGGTTGCAGAATCTTACATGACTTTGACCTCAAAATCCATGGCAATGGCATATCTGCTTTTCAGGAGAGTATGTCAAAAAAATGGAAAGAAAAGATAGAGGATCTGTTATACAGTTCTTAGAAAAAGTGTTTTAAAAATTTCTATGAACATTCTACATTGACCAGATGTTAGTCTCATGTCTCCACCTACCTAGCTGCAAGGAAGTCCAGAAAATCTAGCCTCTACTCTGTGTTCCCAAGGTCACAGCTATATCTCTATTCTTTGAAAGAGTTACTGACAGGAGAACTCATCATACTATGTCAAGGATTTCAAAACCTTTGAAATACAGAGATACAATAAGTTGTATATAATTTTCTTCTCTCCATGGAAAGTTTACTATATTCCAGATATTTCTTATGGTTCTTTGTTCTGTTAACATTTCCCTTGACATGTACAATTTTGATTTAAATTTCTTAGTTGTTTCAAAAGTTTTTGTTCATTTTTTTCTCTTGTTCTTTAAGGTATGCGTTTTATAAATTAAATATTTATTTAAAAGTGCAGCAAAATTGTTTTGTAGGTTTTTTAAAGAGAAATAAATATATAAAATATATGAAATTCCATTTGTATACTTTTTTCTTATAGTACTATAATTATTACATTGCCAATTATCTTGAATGAGAAACGGAATGAGGTATTATGATTTTGATATCAGTAAAAAAATGTTTTAAAAAACCAAATATAATTTGAGCAACAATTGAGCTTGATGAAACAAAAAGAGAACTTACTTTGCAAAAAATTATTCACATGTCACTGTTCTAAAACTTGTTTTAATCAAAACTTGAATTTTTCTTTTACTTTTTAGGTATCAGGGATATTGAACCCAGGGGTATTTAATCACTGAGTAACATCACTAGTCCTTTTCTATATTTTATTAAGAGATAGGATCTCACTAAATTGTATAGGGCCTTGCTAAATTGCTGAGGCTGGCTCAGAACTCACAATCCTCCTGCCTCAGGCTCCCATGCTGCTAGGATTACAGATGTGTGCCACTGTGCTTGGCTCAAAACTCAATCTACTCCCTTTTAAAAACATTAAGCTTTATATATTTAAATCTCTAAATACCAAAGTTGTTCATAGAATTAGTTGCTTTTCAAGATGAACCCAGAGTGAAATGAACTATAATAATTTTTAGGGCTGGGTTGTAGCTCAGTGGCAGAGCACTTTTCTAGCATGTGTAAGGCACAGTGTTTGATTTTAGCATCACATACAAATAAATAAATGAATAAATAAAATAATATTAATTTTTAAGGAGAAAAAAAATTGTCTTTATAAAATAAAAAGGTAAGAGATATTCAACAAAACTTTGAAGATCTTTTTTTTAACTTAGGGAAATTTTAATTAGTTGAACAAGTCTCTTGAGGTGTATGCTAAGTTTTGGATTTAATGATGCAAGAGGCATTGAAAGGACATATTGTACTGTGTGCTGCAAACCAGAAAGGGAAGGAAACTTCAGAAGAATTGTCTCTTCATATCAGTTAATCTGCATGCACATGAATGACTAACACAAATCCCCAAAGTAATGACAAAAAAATTAATCTCCACTTAGATTATTAACTATTTAATAATCTTAAGAGGCTTATATTTATTAACAAGCATGATTGAATGACATACTCCCTTAGTTTACACAGTGACTATCTGAATGCTGGGTGAGGAGGCACTTGTTCTCAGTATCTTCCATCCTGACTCCTCCTGGAGGCATTATTAGGAGACATATCATATCCTTTGATGGATTAAGACCAATCGCATCAGTGGTCCCATATGATACATTTTAAAGATGCTATATCTGTTAAATTGTTAAAATCATTTGGCTTTTGTCAATTTTTGAAGAACAATTATCATGTAGGGAGTAAGTACAAAGATTCTGGAATCAGAATAGTTCAAATTTCAGCTGTGCCAGTTACTAGCTCTTTTACCCTTTGTACTTTACTCATGTGCCTTAGTTTCTCCATCTTTAGAATAGTAATAATAATGATAATAATAATTGTACATACCTCATAGGGTTTCTTTGAGAGGTGATTTTATATGAGTGTGTGCATCAATGTGTGCTAGTAATTGTGGCATATAAAATTATAACCCCTTGATATAACCTGATTTCAGCCTAGCTGAAATTGCTAGTTCTAGGCACACTGTCAGGTTCAATATCAAGTATTGTCTACTTCTGTTTGTTTTCCTTATAGCCTGGGAAAGACACTTAGTCCACACAAATTCAACATAGAGGTTCAAGAGCACTCCATGAGCTGGGGCAGTGTCAAAAGGAAAGTGTCCCAGCCTCTTATGGTAGGACAATTTTGAGGTATCTTCCACATCATTCCCTGGAGTCTCCAGTGAGGATGGGTCCTCGTTTCCCATAGTAGGAAATTGTCTCTGTACACCCTTGATAATACTGCTGTTTCCCATTCCACTCAGCCTACTCCTTTCTTAAAAGGTGATCCTTTCTTGGGATCACCTCTTAAATAAACAACACACTAAAATTCTTGCTTCTGGGGGCTGGGGTTGTGATTCAGTGATAGAGCACTTGTCTCACATGTGTGAGTCATTGGGTTCGAGTCTCAGCACCTCATATAAATAAATGAATAAAATAAAGGTCCATCAAAAACTAATTTTTTTTAAAAAAAATTCTTGCTTCAGGCTCAATTTTGACAGATAGGATGATGACAATGAGGATGACATTCATTTTAAGTCATACCTGTGATTTTTGCCCACTACCTTCTAGTCTTATTGTCTTTTAATTTCTGTTACTATGTATGGTTAACTCTTATATTATTTTTCCCATCTATCTAATATTTAATATTAAAATTTTACAGCATGTGCTTTCATTCTTCATTTACTGTTTAAAACTGACTGCCCCTAATCTTTGTATTGTACATGGTATTAACACTGAGATCCTGTACTGTGTCCTTGTACTTTAGTATGTAAGCTCCACTGCTTGTAAGAAAGAGAACAGATAACACTAATTTCCCTGAAACCTGCTGGCTATTGTATTACCCTCATAATAATACCAAGAAAGTCTTCTTTATTTTTACCTCTTTGTAATAATCTTTTATTTATTTATTAAGAGCAGAAGACTGAGTCTGAAGGAAGTTTAAATCTTTATAAACCATTTAAAAGTCTTATGAATGTTTTTTAATTTATATGAAAATAGAAAAAAACAACTTTTCAATATGATTTTTTTTTAAAAAGCTCATATTATATTTGCTTTATTTTGAAAGACAATTATGAAGTGTTTCTTACTTTTTAAAGTAAGTTTTATTTGGGGAAATTTCTTTTGCTTCTTAGGTTTTGCAAGAACGTGAAAGATTTAGAAGGTAGATTTAGAAGAAGGTGTCTTTCTAGGCTACTGAGTTAGGGTGTTATTTTGTAAAACCATCATATTTTGCCCTCTGTTTTTCTGTAGGTGCACAAGTGTATTTTTCTGCTAAGACTTCAGCAGCAATCACTTTTATGACCTGCAGGCACTTAAGGAGGTCAAGGTACACTTCTGGGATTGTTGGAGATAAAGTGGAGCCCAGTAATACAATGCAGTAGTTTTACTAATCCTTCTGTTTTGACAAATAGTGCTAGTAGATTGTCTTAAGATAAAAAAAAAAAAAAGTTTCTTTGTCCAGAATATGAGAACAATTATAAAAGGGAAGTCCCTGATCTCATTCACATATTATGCTGATGAGCCCAATGCCAATTTGAAGAATACAACTTAAAAAGTATTCTTGCTTTGGGGCACATTTAATTTGGTGATCATATAGTAATTCCAGTAATAATAATTCCCGTCAAATAGACTTGCATTAAGTAGCCAGCCTTCCTGAAGTTTCTTTTTTTTCATGGATTTCAGTAATTTTCTGAATTACATATTACAGGAATAAATAAAGAATTTATATGTTGGATACATCTTGAATATAATCATCTACTGTATGACCAATGTATTTCAATATATAATTTTAATACTAAATTTGAAAGAATTATTAAACATCTTTCTGAAATTTCCATGGCTTTATTATAATATTCCTTTTTATATGTCACCCACATAATGATATCTATTGCTTAAAAATGATCACAAAAGATCATCTGAATTCATGATAATGAATAGGCATGTATGAAAGAGAGATTGAAAGAAATATCATATCTATATATAGTTTATTTTCTTCCCAGGTCTCCTCAAATTAATTTTCTCTGGACTCTAGTAGAACCTATAATCAATCTTTCATGGCTAATGAAAAACATACTTATTTAATACATAATCACAAATAATAATTAAAATTGACATAATATTTTTAAGAAAAGGCCATGATAGTAATATCTGATACTGATGCCAGCATGAGTCCCAGAAACTCATATACACAGAGCTTTCCTTTGTAGCTCTTGGAATTGATTGAACTGTATGATCTCATAAACTTCACACAGGGCACTGCCAAGGTGATTATAAATCATTGGTGGCAACTCCTGCTCTCTATAATATCTTGAAATTCTTGGTATCCCATAAACTCTTTTATTAAAAAAGATCCAAGTACAACATGATGAGAGCTTTTCAGACAGTAAATCATATACTTATATGTATATGATAAATATATTTGACTTGCTAAATGCACTATTTAAAATTTATTTTATATTATGATATGTCATATCCTGGCACATCATATCATAAGATATCATATCATGTTAGATTTTTAGAACATGTAAAATGTTGTGGGTCAAATAACATGGATTCATCATGAAGAATAGAGAATAAGGAATTCCTCAGTAACCTGAAATGATTATAAAGTGTGATTTCAGAGGTTTTAACGAGTCCAAGGTCTTCTCAATGAATGGGCTTATCCATGCTGCCAAATGGAGATACTTACTATTAACAGAAAGAAAATGTACTTTTGGGAGAGAGAACATTTAACTAAAGAAAGCTGGTGAATAACAAGATAATGATGAAGCAAGAAAATAGAACACAAATGGGTAAATCTTTAAAAATTCATATAAAACTATCAATTCAATATCTAAATTTAGCAAGAGACTAAAAATTACTGAATAATAGTGTGTGATTTACTGAATAATAGTGTGTGATTTAGAGAAATATTAGAATCAAAGCAATCTTGAGTTCCTTATGATATTCAGAAGGTAGTTTAAAATATTGAGAGGTTGTATATTTTGATAACTGTAATGCATGCAGGTCCAAATATATAGACCCCAAATATCTTTTAATTATTTACGTTAATAAGAAGCGTGAGCAATATTCCTGGATATTGTGTTAATATAAAAATGTAATTGTTATAAAATAAAAAATAAACAGACTATGTTAACAATTTTAAAGGTTATCATGTATTAAAGCAATAAAAAATAAGCCATCAAAGCCTGAAATATGTGAAAGAGACATAGAAATACATGGAATTTTATTGAAAAGAATTAAAAAGGTGTTAAATAAAGAGAAACAGAGATGCTACATATAGGTACAGGGAATTCAATATCATGAAGATATTGTTTCCCAAACAAGATATAAATTCAATTTATATGACAGAAGCAAAACCAAAGGAAACTAATATGGTCCTGAGGAAAAAGAGGAATCAAAATGCCTTGTATAACTAGATATCAAGATTCAATGAAAAAACTATGAAAATTAAGTTGGTCCTTACTGGCCAGAAAGAAAAGCAGACAGCTGGGAAACTGATCCACAGATAAAAGCCTGCCATATGAAAGAGCTGGTTTTGCATGTTTATGGGAAAAAAATAGAACATTGAGTGCATTGCACCCATGTAGTCAGTGATTTAGAAAAAGAAGAAAATGAAACCTAAGTCTCTTCATAGACCATACATAAAATCTTCTGATGAATTAATGTGGAATGAAAAACAGTACCGTTTCTAATAGGAAAACTTAGGAGAAAGGTTTTATGACCTTAGAAGAGAAAATGATTTCTTTTTTGTTTTTAATTTTAATTTTTTTATTTGTAGTGAACATGATACATATATATATATATATATATATATATATATATATATATATATATATATATATATATATTATATGGTGCTGAGGATCAAACCCAGTGCCTCACACATGCTATGCAAGGGCTCTAACACTGAGCTACAATGAAAACGATTTCTTTATTCAACACAATAATTATATTCTGTAAAAGGAAAACTGAAAAATTCTACCACATTAAATTAGTATCTCTATGGATTAAGCATCATAAAAGGTAGTAAAATGATGGAATCAGAAATCAGTGGATGATTTTTAACCAGAAATGAAAAAATGTTATCATATGTAGTTCTTTATAGATGTATAAAGAACTATTATGGATAAATGCAAAAGGTAAAGAACCCAATAGAAAAACAGGAAAAAGTCATGCAAGCATTTCTCAGGAGAGGAAACAGTAATGTGCAATAAATACATGAAAATGTAAGGAATCTTTTAGTAATCACAAAATGCAAATTAAAACCACAATACAATTTAATTTCATATTTAGCTAGATGGCATGAATGTAGATTAATAAGGAGCACAGTGATACACAAGGTAATGTATCTGCTTAGAAGAATAATTTACTTTTTAAAAATTGTACATTCCTATTCCCCATGACCCAGCATCAACAAGGAAGCCCAAAAAGGTTCATAAAAGCAAAAATATGAGAAGCTATCCAAACGTTTATATACAACAAATTCTTAGAATTCTGGTACACTCATCAGTGAAAATGAACAAGTTACTGCTAAATGCATCAACATGTTAAAAATTAAAATAAGAATATGCTCAGTTGTAGTTCCATTTTGGAGGATAAATTAGAAATAGATACATAGGGGGTTTTCAGAGTTGTAATGTTTTATTTATCTGTGTGATTTATGTGTAATTATTTTATGAAAATTATATTCTTTAGTCCATATACTTTAATGATATAGACCTTTATAAGCATGAATTTTTTCACAGTAATAATAAGGGAAGAAACTGTTAGGCTAATGGGATTATTGCATTTTTAATTTTTGAAAAATTGTCTTTGATTATATAATATTATTTTTATACTAAATACCAGAGGAATTGCTTCATTCATGTGGCATTTTTTCAGATAACAATTAGTAGCATCCATTACTCATATACACAAAGACTAATAGTAAATGTCTTCACCTTCAAAATAAATGCTGAGAATTAACTTTTTTGATGAAATCTAATGTTTAATACTTTTTTCCCCCTCAGGTTAACTGGACAAGAATTCATATTAATTAGAATAGCCAGCAGAACATGTACAAATTCAGGTCAGAAATTAAGTATTTACTCCCCCTCCTACTTCATGTGTGTAGTTTTTGCCCCTAGTATATCAAAACCAGTAATTGCTACTATGCAAATACTCTATCTGGTGGTCAGTAAGTAGTCAGTATTTTCTTAGGTGCCTCTTTGTCTTTGTGTTTCCCAGCTCTGTTGAACCTGGTAGAGAACTCTGTGAGCTATGAGAATATTCAGCTCAAAATAGGTAATGAGATAAGCTTCCCATCCAAATGTATCTGAAAGATCTTAGTGAGGAGAGACAAGTTCATCTAAACAATCAAATCTAAACAACCAAGAACGAGGTGGTTAGGTGAAACAGGCACTGCGTCACCTCTCCTGCCACACTGCCCTCCCAGGAGTCCTATGGGAATCTGGTCAGAATTGATGTCAGGATTTAAAAGCTTCTGGGATTTCTTAAATCCTCATTAACATGACAGGAGTTTCATATCTCTTCTAACTGCCTGATCAGACTGATAAAAGCCAGTCACTTAACTATCATTTTATTAACCACTATTTGTAAAACAGTGTAGACAATAAGTGACAATAATCCTAGAAAATTTTCAGCTATGCACAGGTTAGCAGCAGAGACAGGACCATAGGTAACTAACTCCACTAAAGACGAACTGAACATTGCTTTTTAAGGTGTTAGCTGAGGAATGGAAGTGTGAATTCTGAAAGGGAGAACTGATCCCTTAGAAGTAAATGTGTGTCTGTGTGTGAGTGGGTTTAGAAGATAGAAAGAATTACGTGCAGAGTAAAAACAGGTAAACATGGAAACACATATAATGCTCTAGGCATAGATAACAGATCCAGATGAAGCTGGAGTTTACAGAATCAGGATGCAAGTGGGGAGACAGGGATATGGAGCAGGAAGTAAATCCTGTCCATGAAAGTCCAGGACCACAGTAAGAAAACAAACAAAAGCTTATAAGTGTGTTACAGGTCCCAATAACTGAGGTCATTTTAATCTGCTTCACTTAGACCCCTCTCTTGAATGAAGATGATGCTCTTCAGAAACTGTACAACCAGCATGCTTAGGACTGGTTCAGTCTTAACTGAGAAATCAGTCTCAATTATATCTGTATGACTGCCTGTCCTCAGCCCAGGGACTCCTTGAATGAAGGACTCCACGTTTCCATAAAGTATTATGTCTATCCTTTCACTGTATTTTGTCATGACCATGACAAGTTATTAAAATTAACATTCTAACAGCCATGAAATACAAATAACACTTTCCACCCTTTCATGTTAACTTGATAATTATTTTTATGTTCATAATAATTAACTATATATTAATTTATTTCTGAAGGCAAACTATCACATTTGATTATGACTCTCCAATTTTATATTTAATAATTCCCTTATTATATTTATATATTAAATTATTATATACTTTTATTGTATGATTAATGGTTTTGATTTTTTTCCTGCTGATTTTCTGTGAAGTTGGGAAAATCAAAATCAGGTGTCTTCCTCTCAGCTTTTAAAAAAATACCATTGAGGATGACATTATTTTTTTATTTGTTGGTGTACGTGGAGTATCCTGAAGCAAGACTAGTTGACAAATAAATGACCTGCTTGAAAGATTAGGTTTTGGAACATCTTCCAATTCCTCACTTTATGGCCTCCAAATCATTACCTTGAAATTCAGTTGTTCCTTCTCTGCCTTACTGATTGCTGAAGTCTCTAAGTGGCCTTAATGTCAAATCTAAGGTGCTAAATTTTATAACAAGATCAATTTCCACAACATTTTTACTGCCAAATACATTTTTTAAAGGATGCATTAAATTTGAGTCTGTCTACAGCATGATGGCTAACAGGTTCTTTCAGAGGAAAACAAGCAGTGCACTTGTGTGAATATTTATCTGACAGTAGCTTACAATACTATATTATTACAGATGGCAGGGACATAGCACTACCAGTGAGGTGACACAGAAGAATTTATCATCACAAGTAGGTAGCTTTATAGAATATCGGTATTACTGTGCCTACATTCTTCTAAAAAATATGAGGACCCAAGCTCATTTATCATTTAGCAAGACACTCACCTGCACAGTGCCTCTATCACCTAGCCTTCAGAAGCTCTGCTGAAAATGAGATTTTTTTTTCTTTAATAGTATTCAGTTGTTGCAGTGAGCAATTTGGCAGTGTGCTGTATAATATATGTATATTTAAATTAAAAGGGTGATAGGGGCTTGAAAGGAAAATAATTCTATGCAAACTGCCATCTCTGAGAACCAACAGAGTAAATTCAATATGTTTTTATATAATGTTTTGTTCCAGTTTGGCATGCAGCCCCAATGAAGAAAGAAAATCAGTGGCCTCAGGTGAAACACTAAAATTAAAATTCCAGGGGATACTTTTTCCACCACTGTGTACATATTTTCCTTCTAAATTTGATTTTGGTAACTATTATGAGACTGAAAATACACATTAGACCAGGAGATGAAAAAATGTGTCCTATGAGCTAAATCTGTTTTTTTTTTAAACAAAGTTTTATCAGAAAATACTTACTCTTATTGATTAGCATCTTGTAAATGACTGCTTTTGTGTAATAAGTGCAGAGTTGAGGGTCATAATAGAGACTGTACTGCTCAGGAAGCCAAAAATATTTGATATCTGATTCTTTATAGGCAAAGATTGCTGCTTCCCACATTGGACCACCAGTCTCTCTTTAAATATTCTGGTTTTGGGTTGGCTGAAGGACTCCAAGGAACAGAAAGATAGGAATCCAGAGGCATGGGACTGCCTTGACAATATATCAGAAAGAAAGAAATTACATGATTCCTATAGAGTGCTTTTAAAATGCTTTCCTAGGAATATAAATAGCAAATTCAATGGATGACTTATAGAAGAGGTGCTTAGAAATTAAGAAGCTCTGGTGCCTCCTCTCCTGTCTTTCTCCATTTCACTTGGTCCCTGTGCCTTCCTCCTTTGACACAACTAGTGACATATCCTCAGAGGATTGAAGCACACACACAGATCCACACTGCTCCCCTGAGGAGCTGCAAGGTTTCTGCAAAGAGAAATTTAATTTCTGACAAATAATAATGATATAAATTACTTAAAAAAAAACCCCGCTTCCTATTATGCAACTGGAGCAGGGGCTAAAATTGCCTTTGACAGATGGGTGCCTCTAAAAAAATACTGTACAAACCACTGTGTTATAGTGATATTATGTTTTAAACATCTCTTTAGAAAGTGGTTCAAGCATTTGGCTGAAAAGAAATTTTTAGTCATTATGTGATTATACCATGTTGTTTTACTTACAGTAAAAAATGATATTAGTTTTCACTTTTAAATCTTTCTGAATTTCCTTTAAATGTTGTGTGTTTTCATAAAAAATTCTCTAACATGTTTCCTAACTGAAGCTCTTTATCATGATGAGAATGAATTGAGAAATAAGATTTATAGTAAAAAAGACATGTGATAAAGTAATATTGAATAGCATTTTATTGTTAGATTCTATAAAATGTCTTACAAAATGACCACATCCCGTAATTAGTTTCAGTTTTGTCCAATTAATTACTACATCTTCCATACCATCTTCTATTGTGTTATGTATTCCATTCCTATTTCGACTCTCACTTAAGTTTCCAGAGGGATTTTCTGTCTCTGCTACCTACCTGCTCCATGGCTTGCTGCCATGCACAGCCACATTAATCTTTAGGAAGTATAGCTTTTCTCGAATGTCTTGGAAACATTCAACCAGTGCCCAATAGCAATCGATTTAATTATGAAACTCTCTTACAGGAAATTTTTTCAACCACTCATTTTATTCCTCTTGTCCCATCTCATCATAGCCCCTGCCAGACCTTATTTTTATGTGTCTTCTATAGTCCAAGTAGATTTGTTAGGTGGTTCTTTGAAGTATTTTACTCATTTCCTTTGTCCTCATCGGCAATGGACTCTGCAAATGATACTTTTGCTGGCTTCTCCAGAGATATAACAGTATGAACTGGAGCTGGACTGCTTGCTTTAAAATGCCAGCTCTTTTGCTGGTTGCCTGTGTGCAAGCTTTCATATCTAGGACAAATATAGCACTTAATGCACACAAACACCAAGAAGATAAATTGAGTCTATAGGTGTAAAGTACTTAGACAAACACCTGCTCTGTATTGAGTACTATACTGTTATAACTTAGGGGCTATAAGCACTGCCCTTCGAATAAAACTTGTAAGTTCTGGCTCCGCTGCTTACTGACTAGATAATTTTGTCATGATACTTAGATTCTCTAAACCTCAGTTTCCACAGTTTTAAAATGGCATGTTAAGATGAAACTAAAAATGAATAAATATGGAATGAATATAGATATAGACATCAACTTATATGGCACTACAACCCAAATGTTTATAAATATGAGAGTGAATATAGACAAGCTGGCATAAAATTCAGACTTAATAAAGGTCAATGAAAAAAAAAAGATTATTGCAAAACTAAATGCTGAAGGCAAAGAACTTTACATGCTGTGTAGATCACAATAAGTAATCAATTGTATTAGTTCCTTACACAGCAGTAAAGTTATTATTACAAATATTGTTTTGGTTGCTACTTTTACTATTCTAAACTTCTAAAGAACTTGTGTGTATATCTACCTGTGCCAGTCATTTCTATCCTGAGCATTATTTTCACTTTATCAAATAGATAGCATTAGCCCTAATCAGTTTGACCTTTCTGAGTCAGAACAAAGCAAACTTAAAAAGTCCATATATGTTTAGTTTAGTGGGATTTCCAGGTGGTGTCATAACTACTTCATACTCAGTTTATGAGGTAGATCAGGAGAGTATTAGCATTTATCTATCAATGGAGACTGGAGTCCTTTCTCACTAATCATTTTCCACTGTGTACATGTGAGCTGTGTTTTTTCCTGAAGTGCCATCTGTTGCCCTATTAGAGCCATGGCCTTTGTCATTTATAAATTTATATTCACTAAGGTGTTAACTTTGAATACAAACTAGTCTGGCTTAGTGCTATCAAGCTGATAAATGTATCTAATTCTTTGACCCTAAAATTCATTAATAGAAAAACAAAAGAGTGTACTCTTAATTTTATTATTGTGAGATTATGATGCAAAAGCTCTAATGTACAAAAGACACATTATCAAGATGAGCAGTTTTATCCCTTACTTCTTCTGAAGCTCCTGTGAAAATTAGCATAATATAGAATAAATAGTCAATGTTAAGGTGGATTTAATCAAATAGCAGAGTTTACTTTATTTTAATATGCCAAGAACTATAAGGTTTCTGCTAATTATATTTACTGTGTAAATTTAGGATTTTTTTAATTTTGCTTGTTATCTGTTTTTATTCCTGGTTAAAATCTCATTTGCAAGTGAAAAAATATTAATTAACAATAAGCAATCTCATAAAACTAAAGGCTACACTTTCATCTTCTTATAATATTATGTATGCAAAAGAAAGAAGCTGGAATTTCATCCTTTGGGCAACAGGGAGAGGTTGCTGTTTTTAACAAAGAAATGTTTCGATGAATTTACCATTTTAGGAAAACAAATATTAATTTACCATTTGAAGCAAAGTAAAAAAAGACAAAATATGACTTTCAGATTTCTGAAGTTCAACTCAATAGAAGTGGAAAGAATCCTAAATTAGGAGATGTTTGATGAACTCCGGTTCAGAAGCATGGTTGTAAGAGGTGAGGTATTTTTGAACAGAAAGATCAACAAATAATTGGAGACACTCTAATACATCAATAGAGAAAGTTGATATTTAAAATAGTTTTGGAGAGGAAAGCTGAAATTGAAGTGTTATGATAGTCCTAGAAGGAGCTTAAAATAGATTTTTAAAAAAGTGGGGGATGGTATATAGCCTGGATATAACTTGTTAGTTTGAAAAGAAATTTAATGAAAATTATTTTCTATGAGGAGGAGATTTGATAGATTTATTTTAGGTTAATATGTGCTGCTTTAAGTTACATAAGAAAATCATAACATTTTCTCATTTAAAAAATCTTAAGATGTAGTCATATAGTGAAATATATTTTTGCTTAATTATATTTAGAGTTCTATGCATATAATTCTGTCCTGTAGCAGATATATTGCTTAAAACACTTAAGCTTACATTAGAAGTACAAAACAGAATAGATGCATTTGGTAAAGTTTGGTTTCAAACACTGAAACAGAGTTGGTTTCTGTTTCACGAGTAAGGGATTATTATTTTTTTTCCTTTTTACCTATTAAATCCCCAGAAATATATCCTAGAACTATCTCCTATCTCTGGATATGTCTTCTTTCAAACAGTAAATTATACTTGTGACTTTACAACTGTAACTCTGTACTTCTGGGTGTAGTCTTAGAAACAAGTGGCAGAGTATGTGGGGAAAGGACACTCTTATATGATGTCTACACTCTGGTTTCCAGGAAGAAACTACTCCAATAACTAGGATCCCCTTTTATTTATTCTCTAGACAAACATTTGCATGTTTAGTGTCAGTAAGTAAGATGAAATAGAGAATGTGTGTGTGTGTGTGTGTGTGTGTGTGAGAGAGAGAGAGAGAGAGAGAGAGAGAGAGAGAGAGAGAGAGAGAGAAGAGAGAGAGAGACTCCAGTCTTCTGGGGAGACAAGACAAAATAGAGAAATTTGGGCTACATGAACCTCATTGGTAGATATGCTTGGAATGAGGGCTCACACACTCTCATCTGCCATCTTCTCAGTCTGTTTCATCTAAATTTTAGAAAAACTTGAAACGCTACTCCACATAGGTGCCAGATGATGGATCTAGTGACTTGGAAGACACATGAGTGAGTACATTTGTGTTTTTCTCCCCCTCCCTGTGATAATGACTAGAAAAAATGTGTTTAGGGAAAGTTAGAAAAAGTGTGTGACTTTAGTTCAGTTAACTCTCTGAACCTTGATTTTGTTTTTTTACCATTAAAATAAAATAGTGGAGTGGATAAGATACTTTTATAATATTCAAATATATGATGGCCTTTTGTATTCAGGAGCTTCACTATAAATAAATTCCATATAAATATATTCAATAAAAATGATGGAGATAGATAGATAGATCATGTTCAACTCTATACAGATGTGCCAGATCAGGAGACCAGGAGAGAGAAAGATAAAGTTGGACATAATGAGAGGCAGAGAACTCTTCCTGAAGAGTTCTGAATTTCTGAAGTCACAAATGCTGTCAGCTCTAACTATAGCCATAGAGGTTTGTGCCTCATATAGTGCAGTGCAACCAACTGGTTAGAAAATTGCTCCACAGTGGCTTGGTTAAGGGGTCCTCCCAGTCCCTAAATTTAGTTGACTAAATTTTTGTATTTGGAAAAATCTGTTATACTATATTTATGCTAGAATTTTACCAGTATAAAAATGATACAATATTTAATAGCCAGCATGGCTCAGGCACTAATAAATCAGATTTGAAGTCAAACACACTAGAATAGATGCCAACTGGTATTTTGTACTTGGTCAGACCAGCTAAACATGTCAGCTGTGAGCTCCAGTTACTATTTCGGCTGGTTATTAGTTTTCAAAGGCATAAATTCTGGTTATATTATTTAATCAAAACATTGTCATTTAAGTGGCCACTAGAAATTACCATATGGGCTAAATTATAACAAAGGACCTTAACTTTTATTTTCAAGTAGTTTACAATCTCGTATGGCTGTACTAGAGGAAGAAAGCAAGAGCACTGAAGGCAAAATTTTTCTCATTCTCTCTGATTCACTGTGATTCATATTATCATAAGAGGTTTTTCTCCCCTATACCAAGAAAAGAAACACACACACACACACACAGGGATTTAAGGATTTTCTGTAGAAGAAGAAAGAAATATCTCCTGAAAGAACCCATCACTCATTCTTTAGCATCCTAAACTTTCTACCACTATTTTCACAAGCTGTATCTACAGTTCCCCATGACAGTAAAATAAAGAACAATTCGTGTGAATGTTTATACATCAGAAGTACTGCAGAAGAGCAAACATAAACACTTGAAAAAAGAAAAAAAAAAAAAAAGTAAAAAACCAACCAACCAGTAGTATAGTCTCTCTATTTGTTTTTTAAGAAATACAGGTTAGTGGCTTTTTCCTGTGTTCTTCATCTGCCAAACTGATTCACAATAAGGTTTTTAAAACAAATATATATAAAGGAAGTATAAGGTTTTCCACCTTTAACACAAAGTGAAATAGTCTTAATTAAAATCTTAAGACTATTAAAAGTTATTTCCCAAAACATTCACAGCTTCCCCAGCAAAAACTTTTGGCTCACAAGATATTATAGAATACAATCACAAAGATCTGCAGCTTACAGGAAGATTTAGCAGCCTCTATTTTCCTCTGTATGGGGAATCCATAAAGGAAGAGGGCCAAATGTGGAAAAAGGCTCGATCTCATCTAGCCATTCCTATTTGGCTTTCTGCAAAATCAGTTACAATCTAACTAACTAGGCAGTTTGTATTTAATTAAGTTTTCTTTGCCAGAAAATTATAATGATGCTCTTGTCAAAACACAATGAATAATGTTTTTTAACCAACAAGGAGAAAATAAATTTTAGGACACTTAGGTATGATTTGTCTCCCCCATATAGGGTGTTAATTTTTTAGTGGGCAAATAATTTAAATTTAAAAATTATAATCAACTCAGAAGGAAAAAAAAATAAAAGAAAAACAACAACAACAAAAACCATGACCATACGCCCAGCATTGTTTTTTAGGAACACACTTATAGAAATACACCAAGGCTCAGTTCACTTGCATTGGTAATCCTTACACCGTGTATATTGACCAAAGATAGAAAATAATACAACATAAAATATATTAATAATATTATTTTAAAAAAAAACTAATAATAAAAAAATACAATAGAACTCCCTAAGGCCCTGATGGCCATTTCACATATTCACTAATGATCTCTTCCCTATATTTGTAGAAGACACCTTGAAGAGATCCTAGCATATTTTTTTTCCCAACAGAGCATAGAGAAAACTTTAAAATACCCTATGATATAATACTTTTCAGCAGCTAGCATCCATCTCAAAAAGGCACAGAAAAGAAACCTATTTTCATCATTGTAAGTGTTAAAAAAGACATTAGTCATCATCGTAATTATCAGGTACAGGTTTGGATACAATCCTGAGTGATGTTGCCAATAGAAGAGGCTGCATCTGTTTTAAAATGACTTAAAATCTAACACATAATGTTAGAAGAAGGATGGTTCATTCAAACTTCAACTGCAGAGGAAGAGTAGCCATAATTTTAAAAAAGAAGACATTTTCTATTATTCACAGAGATAATTTAGTACCTAGCTATACTTACATTCTGCTAAATTTTTATGCACATTAGAAGCTTGATAATATCATGCCTATCCTGTAGTTTCACAATGCATTTCATTAACCCCTCATGTTTTGGTTATTTTAAATATTAGCTACATTTCAAAAAACAAAGCCCTACAATGCATTCTGGTAAATTAGTCTCTAATAAAAGGAGACTAGAGCATGAAACTCCAACAAGAATATTTAATGGAATACAAATATCCAATCTAGAAACTCTAATAAAAATCTCCCTTCTTTGAGACAAGACTCCTGGCTATTACATAGAAACCATCACACATGGCTCCCCTCAAAATGCATTATAGATCAGACTCAATCTTTTCTTCCACAAAAATGACACAAGAATTGATTTCAATTATCATTTAATACTGATTTCCTTCTCCTGTCAAAAAATGTTCCATACACAAGAAAGTGAAGGTTGGAAGCCTGAGCTCATTTATGGAACTTTTAAGGACTATTGATTTACCAGTGAATTTTCTAGTTCTCTCATTGTTACTGGAATGGTGCCTCAGCGTCTGAATCAGATGATAGGATGAGCAGCAATGCTGAAAGGCTTAGTTAAGACTGATGCAAAGAGAAACTTCTCAACAATTAGTCAGAATGCATTTTATAAATTTAGGTTAATATGATTGATTATACCAGGCCAAAATTTCTCATATAGCATCGGACGGGATTTTAATTATATTTCTTCTTGTGTTATTGTGCCTTAATATACGTCTTTCATGTCTGAATATTAACCTTTGGGGAGAATATGTGGAAATTACCTGTGTCTTTGGACCTTAGTCTTTGGAGCTGAGGTGATTTTGCTTTTGTTTTATCTTTGTTTATAGCAACACCATATATGAGCTACAAGAAAGTATTTATTTAAGTAAAGTTGCATGTTATCAGTATGTCTTTGTAGGGAATGATATTTGATGGATGCTTCCAGAAGCTGTGTGCCTTTATATGCACTTTTATTTCTCTCATACAACCTTAGTTAAAAAGACAGAATTTCTATAAGGAAGAGCACATTTATTAACAGCACAATGATCCTAATAAAAGAAAATACTTTCGGTACCTGCTAGATACTAAGGTTATAGAGTCAGATTTTTACTTAAAAATCTCTCCCTGCCCTGTACCTCTCCATGTGTTTTCATATAAATGTTGCCACTTTTTCTCTGTACAGGAGCAAATTCAGAGATTGTGGGGCCTGGAAACTGTACAATTTTACATTCTCCCTTTAATAAAAAGATGTTGATAATTTTTTGAGTACACAGTTGGCATGGAAGCAAATATTTATTTTTTGAATGAGAAATGCAATCATAACCAACTTCACAATTTTAAAAGCTGAAAATACTACAAACATCACAAAATGCAGAAAATATAGTACTTTTATTTTGTTAGTTAAGAGACCCCTCACTTTCCCCCTATTTGTTTTTGGAGGCATAATCTTTTGATCATTTTATAAAATGGTAATGATTTTACAACATTTTCTATTAAAAAAGAGAAAATTCTGGAGTCTTCTCTAGCTTCATTGATAAACAACTTTTTGTTATTCATGATTTGAAAAATCTTGTTTCACTTAACAACTCATTACTGGTTATATTATAGATGACATTGTTGTCAAATCTGGGGACACCTCAATCATCTTTGTCATAGCTTAGCTGAATGATGTGGAAGGGTTTTCCACAGAACAGATGCTACCCAGTACAACTCAAATCTGTCTTTCCTTCTACCAATCCATCCTTCCTGCCTTAGTACTACAGTTCACAGATAGCAGTAAGCCCTAAGAGCATTCTGGAATCATTTCTAAACCAGAATTGTAGCAGTACTTAAATTACACGAATAGCAATATTTTCTTAAACCAAAACAAAGTTAATGTCTAACAGAAACTCCACTTGGCACTATCCCACAAATAGCCAGGTCCACTTATCCTTCACCCCATACCCATGGAGATAACACTTTGAGTGAGCCTCGGTGACCTTTTCTTACTTTTCCCACATCCAATTGTCATCCAATCCTATTGTTTTATTTTAGATTCTCATCCCATTCCTGTGCTCACAGCAAAGGCATCATCTCAGGAAGACACCCTGTGGTCAATTCCATAAATCTTCTCCCCTTCCTCCATTCTCTTCTTCAACCCACTCCAAACAATTGAGAATTAAAATTTCCTGCCAAATCTTAGTTTGCCTTCTGCTCAAAGATTTGCAGGTGACTTTTTAGGTAGGATAAGTGAAGTTGTAACCTCAGATGTCAAGGTTACTTTGTAACCCTACTGTCTTCTCCTGACCTGCATTATTTTCACAGGTGTCTTAAATGAACTTTGTTTCACTAAACTGCTCTCCCAGATTCTTTAGATTTACTTTGAAAGGTCCCTTTTCTTGTCTTTGCCTTTGCCATTCCCTTTAAATGGTGTGTCTTTTTTCTCTGCTTCTCAAAGTTATACCAGTTTTCTTTGGTTGTTTTCTTTGCCCTCTCGGAGATTTTCTAAAATACGAATGGTCTTGGTGATAATTCCCTTTATTGGAGGAATATATTTGACAATATATTCTATGTTCTATTGTCATTCATTTAATATCTATGCAAAATATGAATATGTATGTAAGTATGCAAATGTATAACATCTTTCTAAAAATACCAGAAGTGGGTTCAATCTAAATGTTATGACCAAGCACTTTATTTAGCATTAACTGCAAAGATACATTTAACAGATACTTTCTGCCTTTAGAGTGTATGAAATCTTATATACAGGAGAAGATAAAAGCAAAAAATGACTTTAAATAAAGGACAGAGTAAGAGCCCCAGATGGGAAGTACACAGGATGTTAGTCACTGGACTATCTTGGTCTCTCCCAGCAGATGACATACATTTTAGTGTCTCTTTAACCACAGTCCATAACCACATTTCCTGCACCCACTTTCTGGAGGTACTGAATGATCTGTAGTTCCAGGTATTCATGAAGGACGTGGGAGATGTCTTAAGTATTGCCTTGGGAATTTGAATACCAACAATGGTCTGGACAGAATCATGAAGTACAGATGTTCTTTACACACATATAGTAGTTCTCTGAGATAAACACTATGTAGCACATTTTATGATCCCCTACTGAGAGGAAGCAGGATGTAATAAAGATACATAAGCTCTGGAGACCTAAAACTGGGGGCACTCTGAATTCTAAATTTCAGTGTACTGATCTCATAAAAATAGTAAAACCAACAACTAATTGATTAAGAGATTAAGTGAATTAATACACAGTGATAGGAAACTACTTTTTATTTAATATTTTTAGTTTTAATTTACTCTTTTAAATATCCACTGGTAGGTCTGATAAACTTAATATTTTGCTCAATGGGAATTTTTGTTGAAATTTGCTTTTCAATGCTTCAAATATACTTCAATTATGATGATGGATCCATAAAATGCAAATGTATTCTTCTTAGCAGAAGGTCAATGAAAAGAAGTTTTAAAATATTTAAAATCTGGGTTAGGATATGTTAACACTTAAACTAAAATTCACATTTTTTAGACTCTGCTAACACTAATGATGGTTTTAAAACAGCAATCTCAATTACTGTAAGCTGTTTCTCATGAGGCCAACTGCAAGGAGTGGATTTGATTACCTATATACATTCTATGTGGTCAGAAACTTAATGCTGAGACTCAGCAGGAAAGAAAGAAGTCTGAAGAGTGAATTGACTCATAGTGTGATTTATAATAAAGGGAACCTTTTCTAAGAAATTTTATCTGAGAGTTAAGAACTCCTTTGAGATTTTTCACCATCAGCTCAGCATGGTGCTATTATTTTGTTATTGAGACACTTAAACTTTTGTTTTTCTTACCCCTTACAGAGGAATCAATAGTCTAAAATTAGAGCAGAGAGTAGCAGCTCTTGAGTGTAATCTGGGTTTAGTACAGACTACTTCAAAGATTGATGCCAGCAGCTTATCAGCCATGTATTAAACTTCATGTGCACTCATTGAATGTTTTTTAGGAAAACAATTAAAACACGACAGGTGTCAGGTTTTAATAAAATATAAAGGTTCTTAGAAAACATTGTACACTTTTTCCTGTTATCAATGATGTGCTATTGTAGAGACATTTGGGGATGTCTACCAAACTCATCATATTTTCTCCTCTATATAAACTAGTATCTCCTTACATTATCCATGAAGTTGTGGCTTAACAACCATTTTTATATTGTACAAACTTTACCCTTGCCTTTCCCTTGCCTTTGATGACTGATGAGTGGTAGATTCTAGATCTAATTTTCAATGACTTATTGTACTCAGAAGTGATTAGCTAATACACCTGACAAGTTTGGCTAATCACAATTCTCCCACTTGAGCATCTGGATTAGGATTGAGATTGCCAGCTAGTCAGTATCTGTTGGTTATTAAAGTTGGATATGTAAATATGGCTACCCTAGGATGGCCATATTTGTTGAGATATACTGATTAGAAAAGCCACAAAATAAAATCTGCAGATACAAATGGAAAGACCAGATAATCTGAGAAAACAGAGATAAGAAGGGAGAAAGATTCCTGGTAGTTTTCTAGTTCCTTGGCCTAGACCATTCTTGAGGTCTGATGGCATTGCTATTACTGGATCTCATTAACCTACATTTACATAACTTCAGCAGCTCTGATTTTTTAAAAAATTATATTTCACTAAAAGAGGTTCCAAGCGATTCTGCTGTTTGCAATCAATAATGCCAAATTAATTCAGAAAAGTAGGAAAATATCTATGATTTTATTAGATCTACAGCTTCCGATATTAAAGAATTAATATATCATGGAATTTTATATGTTAACTTTTATTGAATGCCTATAACATTCTAGATACCTATGCATACTTATAAGTGTTTATGAATATTTATTTCTAATCATCAATACAGTCTTGAGAAATTGAAATGATTATCCTCATTATATAAAATAGATAAGAAACACAAATGGTCAAAAATATATGAAAAACATATTCAACATCTCTGGCAATTAGAGAAATGCAAATTAAAAATACACTGAGACTTTATCTCACTCCAGTCAGAATAGCAATTATTAAGAATGCAAGTAACAATAAATGTTGGCAAAGATGTGGGGTAAAAGGTTCAAGCACATATTGCTGGTGGGACTACAAATTGGAGCAACCACTCTGAAAAACAGTATGGAGATTCCTCAGAAAACTTGGAATAGAACCACCATTTGACCTAGTTATCCCTTTCCTTGGCTTATACCCAAAAGACTTAAAATCAGCATAGTACAGTGACACAGACACATCAATGTTTATAACTCAACTATGGAACCAATCTAGGTGCCCTTCAACAAATGAATGGATAAAGAAAGTGTGGTGTGTACACACACACACACACACACACACACACACACACTGGAATTACTCAGACATAAAGAAGAATGAAATTATGGCATTTGCCAGTAAATGTTTGGAACTGGAGACTATCATGCTAAGTGAAGTAAGCCAGTCCCTAAAAAGCAAAGGCCAAATGTTTCCTCTGATATGTGGATGCTAACCTATAACAGGGAAGGTGGGGAGGAGAAATATATAAGCTTATTGGATTAGACAAAGGGAAATAAAGGAAAGGGAGGGGGGGATGGGAATAGAAAAGACAGTAGAATGAACCTAACAAAACTTTCCTATGTTCATATAGAATACAGGACCAGTGAAACTCCACATCATGAACATCCACAAGAATGGGATCCAAATTGGAATGGGCTGTACTCCATGAATGTAGAATATGTCAAATATGCCTTACTGTCATGTTTATTAAAAAATGAAAAAGAAGAGATACCTAAGCCTCAGTGTGTTTATAAAATGACACAATAATGAATCAAAATCCTGGGATACTACTTTCCACTTCAGAAGTGCACATCCTGTCCATACAGCAACACTGCAGACTTTTCTGCAGGGAAAATTTCTTCATTTAACAGGATCTCAAACCAAACTTCCAACTCCCTGTGTGGTACTTTTCATTCTAATAAATAATCCCTCAGTTTAACCCAGGTGTTCATTTCAAACACCTTATCACCATGAAACCATCGTAAAACAATTGATCCTTCACTGTTCTTTCTTCTGTACATCCTGCCTCTAGTCTACCACCAAATCCTAACAGACCGTTTTCGTTTTCACAGGATGCTTAGAATCAGATCTCTTTTCCTGCCCTCCAAGCCATTGTTCTGCCAGTGGGTGATACCACAAATAATTACAATGCCCTGTTTCCACACCTGTACCCATCCCCATCCTCAGCATCCTCAGATTCCATTGTTGTAGGCAGAACAAACCTTTTAACATGTGAATCTGGTCATGTGACTGTCCTGCTCAAAACCCCAACTTAGCCCCCCTTGGACCTTATTTACCTTCTCTTCTGACACATTCCACTCCAGCTCTAACCTCCATCTTGCTGACCCCAAATTTCAAGCAAGTTCAATATCAGGACCTTTACAATTGCTCTTTCTTCTGATAGGGAAACTGCTTACAGAGGAAGTCCCTCAGCCTAGACACTGCTTCATAGAGGACTCAGAGACCTTCTGAATTTCCCCATTCAGAATATAACCTTCTTTACCTATGTTTTCAGAATATACGTGTGCCTTTATAGTTCCCTCTTGTATGCCTCATATTCCAGTGATTCATTCATTATCAGTTGGATTATGGACTACAATTCTGTTTCACCAGTCTTGCTCTTTTGAAGGGCTATATATGCCATATAAACCCTTTGATTAATAACAATATTGACTGCTGTTAACTGAAAATTTTTTTTCTCATTTTTAATCTTAATAAAAGGTCTGTTTAAACCAATAATTGGAGGATAAAAACACCTTAGTGGCAATATACTCAAAAACTGTAGAGCTAAATTGTTCCCCAGAGATGAAAAGTGACATCACCAAACCTGTGGGGACTTAATGCATTCATTTGGCAAGTACATAGTATTTGCAAAATACTATGTCTCAGGTAAGAGGTAGAAGAACAAAGACTGATTCTTATGTTTTCAGACTTGTGGGCTTACTTATAGGGTAGAATAAATTTTCAGCTTCTGATTTTGCAAATTTAAGATTGTCAAAGATTTTAAATATTGATGCATGATTACAAAAGATATTATAGATAAACACATTTCACCAGTTACAGTAGCAATGGAATTTTATCATTAATTTTGCTTCACTCTTGTATATATCAGTTAATGTTTTATATTCAAGCAATAGCATCATTCTTAAAAACTAACAAATGCTAAACCATAATGTATTCTTGGTGACACTGATCAACCATATTCACTTTATTTTCTGATTAAGCTTTGACTGGTTATTAGCCAGTCCATGAAATATGTATGTTTTGAGTGCTCATCACATGAAAGTAGCTGTCCTTGAAGAGTTTATAGTTAATGAATAATAATTCAAGGAAGACATTTATGAGGTCAGCATGGTAGTGGGTGGTTTCCTGAAACTCATATCAGATGACAGGTATACTGGAGACTTTAGAGGCAGAATAGCTTCTTTTTAAAATGGTGATCTGTTTGCATCAACTCAGTTTAAGATTTATAGTGGACTTCCTGGGACTACACAAGCTTAGAAAGTAGATAGGAAACTCCCTTTTACAAGTGCCACAGTCTAGCAGGAGAAATGGGAACAGAAAGTATAATACCAATGTGACAAGAAGATTACTGATGACCTGAACTAAATATTAAAGGGTGTTCAGACACAAAATGTGACCTAGAGATACAATGGATGAGATGTAGGGGAAATTCACTGTGTTTCCTCTGTCCATTCTATATTTTTTTGATTTGTATGCCCATTCCATATCTTTGAAATAATGAAAGAAAGAGGAAGGGTATGCAAATGAAAGCCCAGCCACATGGTCTTACATTATTAACAAAGTTTATAACATAATCACGTTACATTTGTCAAGTATTTCTGAAATTTATGCTAATATTTATCATGACCCAGGAGAATTCTCTGAATATATAATGATTCATATTATATTTATAATTATTTTCCATTTGAAATCTGACCAAACCTTCTAAAGATAAGAAAACCTCAGGATAGTTTGATTCTTAAAATTCAAGCTGGTGAACTGTCACTAACTACAATGATCATACCTGTAAAATGAAAGCTTCTCCTCAAAACGCTTTCATTGAAATGCACTGCTTAAATTCTTTTGCAAATGACATGACCTCTTGTGTTCATAGCATATGCCTGTTTGGGAGGCTTAGCTAGTTAACCAAACAAATGAACTCCTCTTCACTACCTGTTTCTCAGGGGTACTTACATATTCTTCATAAGCTTCATGGGCTGGAGGAGGGGGTGCTCTGTATCCTGGCACTGTTGGTGCCCCCCTGGCTCTAGGGGCGGGGACGCCTCTTGCTACTGGTGGCACGGGAAGAGCTCCACGAGTCACAGTGGTCCCACGAGGTGTGAGAACACCTCGTCCAGGTGGTGGGGGAGGAGGAATGGCACCCCCGCGGCCCCTAGGAAACACAGGTAAAATGCAGATAAGGAAAGGTGAAGGGAGAGAAGGACAACAACAGACTCCAGTTCTCATCTCAGGGCCTCCACAGGATGTAAGCATCCAAAATTTATCTTTCTTTTTGGGTATGTGCCTGTGCCTGTGTGTGTGTGTGTGTGTGTGTGTGTGTGCGCACACACGCATTTTTAACAGAGATGTGTCTTGGCCTCCAGAGTAAAACATATCCTGTGAATACTAAGACTTAGTTCTCATGGAAACCACACAAAATACTTTGATACAGTCTACTAAAAAAACAAAGCCAAAAGGAAAAACAGAAAACAAAAGCCCATTGTGTTTATATTCCTTTTTGTTCTGTGTTAATATATTTATTTATTTATTTATTTTGTCTCTTTTATTTGTTCTTTTTAATTATACATGACAGTAGAATCTATTTTGATATGATTATACAGACATGAAGTGTATCTTTTTCTAATTAGGATCCCTGTCTTGTGGATATACATGATGTGGAGATTCACTATGGTGTATTCACATAAGAACATAAGAAAGTTATATCTGATTCATTCCATTGTCTTTCCTATTCCTTTTCCTCTCCCTTTCCTTCAATCCTCTTTGTCTAATCCTTTGAACTTCTATTCTCCCCTGGCCCTTGTTGTGTGTTGGCATCCACATAGCAGAACATTCACCTTCTGGTTTTGGGGGATTGGTTTATTTCACTAGAACACCCAGATCAGAGCACCACCTAATGGATGGCTCCCTGGACCATCTATAAAACTGAGCTGCTGTATATCTCTGTCTCCTCCATGCGGGGTTATTGATAGTGGTATGCAATGTTGTCATTTGCAAATATATGATCTGTCTGCACTTTAATAAATTGTGGAACTTGAGGCATAGTGATATCATCCTGCTGACTGTAGTAGCTTAAATTTGAGGTCACATGAAATCATGACTGGCTGTCACTGACTTATCACCAGGCATGTCACCCCTGAGTTGGTGCAATCACTGACATCATATAATTTCATATAGTAACCATGGTGCTAGTGAAATACATTAGTATTCTGCAACAAAGAGAGTAGATTGAACACTCTGTACTGCAGTTCTTGACACAAAAATAACCTGCACTAAAAGTGTAAGATCAAATGGTTGCAGCCAAGTCCTTCAGTATTCTGAGGCCTTTAGAAAGGTTGAGTGTTTGTCTGAAATCTTTGGGCAAATGTACGGTTATTTCACTTTTTATTATGTCTGAAAGACTGGCCTTCCGAAAGCACTGCTTTCAGCAGAAGCACTAAAGCTTTGGGAAAAATGATGATCAATGGGACGTCAACAATCACACCGTCTGGCTTCACCTCCATATGGAGACGCAGGTTATGCTTTCTGCTATGAATAGCAGTCGGCTGGCTCTTTCTTGCTTACAGAAAATGAGCTTTTAGAAGTGAAGAGTAAGAATGCTGGAAAAGCTTTTAAAATTTTTACATAGATTATAGAGCTGATGAATAGACAACCTATCAGAGAGCTTATTGTGAACTAATGCATATAGAATACTCTCTTAGATTGGGAGGAAGGTGAAATACAAAAGACCCAAAGGCCCAGTGCTGATTTCAAATATGAAAACAGTGGAGGATACAACATTCTATATTGTCATCATAATATAAAAACACTTCTATAAAGAAAGATATAGATATCAAGTTTACCTTCACTGGGCCTCCAAGCACCTGTTTCTTCATAAGCAAGATGAATGTATGTCCTGGCTTTCTAACTGTTATCCTAGCTTCCTGTTCAGGTTAGCATTTTAATTTCCTCATCAGTGTCCACGTGTTGGTAACAAACCACATGGTTCTGGCTATGCCACTGAATAATCATGAGTAAGTATTTTAATTACTAAGGCCTGAAGTTTTTTTTTTTTTTTTCAAATGAGTAAACTGCAGATATCTGAATCTATAATCATTCTTCTTGCTCTAAAATAATGCAATGTTCATATCCAAATCTAATTTTTTATTTCATTCCTTCATGAACTGAGTAACAGATGCAGCCCTAGTAATCCTTTCTCCTGAATCTGACTCATTCCCTCCTCTACAGGATGGCTTTCCCTGGAATGTTAAGTCTCCTTGCTCCCTCCTATTCAACTCAAGAATCAATCGCCTATTTTAGGAGAAGGCCCTGAGCCAAACTGACACCACAGTATTCTTTCCTTTATTTTGCTGACTTCTTCAAAGAAAACTTTCCATGTTTAATTCTCTACTTTCTGCTCATGCCTGAGCTGAATGCAATCCATCTAGTGTGTGCTTTCCCCATGCTGTGAAAACACTGTTGGCTAAGATGCCAAGACCTCAACCCACTGATTTCCAGCTCCACTGGGCTTTTCCCTGGTTACCATGACACTGTGCCTCTTATTATGTTTTGAGATTGTGAACCATGACTTGGAAAATGTTTATTTGAGCTTTTTTTTTTTTTTTAAATCTCTGCTCATGGCATGATCTTTTTTTTTTAATTATTGGTTGTTCAAAACATTACAAAGCTCTTGATATATCATATTTCATACATTTGATTCAAGTGGATTAGGAACTCCTCTTCCTTTTGCTTTACTACTCCTTAGCCTCCTCACAAATTTCTATTCAGGGGCCCTCACTGGAATATGGGTGTTCCCAATTTCTGTGTTCATTCTTCTTTCTTCTCCTATGGTTAAACCCTGCAGTCCATAATTCTAGCCATGGTTATTTTCTCCTTATCATAATACTGTGTCCTACCTTACGTTCCTGATATCAGAATTTCTATAACTTCTATGCATATTAGGGTTACTTGAAGGTCTTTAAAAAATTCCAAATTTCCCATGGCCAGGTAAATCATAGTCTCTGGAGGCAAGAAGCTGCCAATAATTCCAATGTACAGGCTATTTTGGGAAACACTGCCCTAACATGTATCACCTAATTTAAATATCTTGACAAACTTGTTATGTAAGCAGTTCATAGCTATTTTAAAAATTGAGAAAGCAAGTTAAAAAGAGGATGAATCACTTGTCCAAGTCACACTAGTCATCCATATGTCTTGGATTAATTGCAGGAATAATTATATTCTTCTTTTAACTTGACTTTTCACCTAATCTCAGTTGATAATAGCATATACCTCTTACCAGGTCAGATACCAGAGAATTATTTTTGTCTTGAACCATCCTCCTTCTCTAACATCTAATTGGCATTGGTTCCTATAAATCTGAATATCTGTTCTGGCTCTATCTCACTATACTCCAAGTGCTGTTCATTTCTTTCTGTCTTGGAAAATGGACTTGTGTTCATTGGCTTTCCTGCCATGAGTCTACATTCTCTTTGTGTCTGTCACTCTGTTTCTCTCTCTTCCAATCGCTCCAATGTTCATTATCTATAGTGATGACTGAGTAGTCTCTTCTAAGTATAATTATTCTTTCTTTTTAAAGACTCCATTAGGTTACCCAAGAGGCCAATGCAGGAGGATTGCAAGTTCTAGGCCAGCCTGCATAACTTGGTGAGACCCTATCTCAAAATACAATGTAAACAAAGGCTGTCGATGTAGCTGAGTGGCAGAGTACCACTTGGTTGAACCCCCAGTTCCACACCCAACCACACACAATATTTTAGTTTTCACTGTTGTAAACAAAGCCTTCTGAATCTCATTTTCTACTGCTTGGTCTCAGTGCAACATGTTCTACTGATACATGTAAACATTTTCATCCTTCATTTATATAAAATAAGCTATCATTATGATAATATAAATATGTAATGTTTTATATTTTGTATGCATTATTATAGGAAGATTAGTTATCATAGATATATTTATTGAATATAAATTCCTTTAATTAAATATACCTTCAGCAAATTGTTTTTGAAGTTTTAAAATATTTCAGACAATCCTCAAAATACTAGGGATAGAACCACTATATGACCCAGTTATTCCACTCCTTGGTATATATCCAGAATATTTAAAATGAACATACTACAATGATGCAACCACCTCAATATTCATAACAGAACAATAGCCAATATACAATGATATGTATAGTGATACATATAGTTTTATTCAGTCATAAAGAAGAATGAAATTGCCATTTGCAGGAAAATGGACAGAACTCGAGAACATTATATTAAATGAAATAAACCAAACTTAGAAAGTCAAGTGTCATTTGTTGTCTCTCATATAAGGAAACTAGAAATGAAAAGGAAGAGAAAGGTTGGTGGGAGGATCTCATGAAAATCAAAGGGATACAAATACAGTAAAGGAAAGGAACCTAGGGGTGGGAGGTGGGGAGGAAAAGGGGAAATACTTAGGCATGATATTGGCCAAATTATATTGTTATCTCATGTGTATTGTGACTATATATCAATAAATCCCACCATTATTAATAATTATAATATACAATAAAAATATAGAAAAATGGTGGTATTTGGCAGTGGTAGCTGAAAATATTTGCGGTACAATTTAAGAAAGAAATCTGTGGAATATCTTAGTATCTCTTAAGATAATTTTCATGTGATGTGCATAATATTATTCTAGATCTGTGCCCTTTAGAGATTTAAATCCCACTTTCAATAGGGTGAAAAGAACAACTGAATCACTCTATATGTGAAGACAAAGAGGTTTTTTTTGTGTGTTTTTTGTTTTTGTTTTACCCCTTTGTAAACCAATGCCTTCTGTTGAAAACATGACAAACACAGAACCCTACAAAACAATTTATAATACAGAAAAATTCCAATTTGTTTGTAAAGGAAAGAAAATCAAGTAAGACTCTCTGATCTCCAAGATCTTGAGAAGTCAAATCTATCTGAACTTTACACAACTTTTTCATGTGTATTTCTTTTCTTTTTATGTTTTTATTAGTGCATTTTAAGTATACGCAGTAGTGGGGCTCATTGTGACACTTGCATAAAAGCACATGATATAATTTGCTCTGATACAATTCCTGGTCCTTACTATCAATTGTTCAAGAAGTAGGCTTCTGGCTTTCTTGGCTGATGAATAGGTGTTATCTGTATCTTTTTCTGTCTCTCTCTCTCTCTCTCTGATAAGATTATATCAATTCAAGGACCATTTAAACACAGATAAAACATAGTTTTCCCTTCATGCAAGTCATTCTGGTTTCAAGAGAAGATGCTTGCATCATCTGTGTGCCCTAGTTCTGGAGATAGAAAAGGAAAGTGGAAACTCTCAGTATCACTGCCTTATTTTCTAAAGGTAGTTGAAAAAGGAAAAAAAAATGGAGTCTGACTGCCTGTATGAATTAGGTAAGATTTCATGCAATTTTTTGAACCTCAATTTCTTACCTGGGCTAGCAGTTATCTCTTAATACAAAGGGTGTAGTGAATATATGATACACTCTTACATGTTATATATTCATTTATTGTTTCTATTGTGGTGAAGAGAATATTCCTGATGCTCTTATTTATTCCTTCCTATGAACATGGCCAAGCATGGCAAAAATAAGACTGCCTTCTTCCTTTGTTATTAATTTATATAAAGTGAGAACTAATGTACCTTGAAGGAGCTGTGGGAGCTATTCGAATCCCTCTGCCTCTAATACCTCTGCCACGACCAGAGTCTTCTGAGCCATTTAAATAAGATAATTCACGTAACTGTTCCTGACGAATTTCATCATTGTAGTCCTAGAAGAAAAAATATACTTGATGAGTTATGGGACATGGGGATTTTAAAGTTAACAAACAAACAAACAAAGAAGAAGAAAAAAATTCACATTTGTTTTCTGGAGTCTTATATAAAATATCTAAGGTGATATAAAAAAGGTACATATTTTAAATTCCTATTATTATATGAAGAAATTGAAGTTGCTTCTTTTATCAAGAAAGTACTCTGTAGGACATAGATATCACTTCAGGTGAGGGCTGGAAAAGGGAAGGTAGTAACACAGAATATGAACTGGGAATGTATTTTGGTTATGATTGTCAACATGAGGATTGCCAAAATTTCATTTGAACAACTGTGTGTAGATTATGAATGACTGCCTGACATTCAAATAGCTCCTGATAGGTAAACCAGAAGGGGTCAATCCTAAGGCCTAGTATAGATGCACTATGTGTGTGTGTGTGTGTGTGTGTGTGCATGTATGTGTGTGTATCATACAAATATGAAATTATATGATCTATCTTCTCACAAGTGGGAAGCTAATGTTGTGAAGTCCCACCCAACAATCTGATAAGCAACATTTAAAAACAAGGAATTTCCTATGTTGTTTAGCATTGGGCTAATGTACAGTGAGAACCATAGTAGAAGGCAAACCTCAGAGTTACAGCTAAAGATTAAGTCAAAGTCAAAGGGACTGTCTTTCTCCCTCATCAGTTCAGAAATGTGTCCGTGCAGAAATGTGTCAGTCATTTGATTCAAGAGTGCACCAGTTTGGAGATTCCTCAGAAAACTTGGAATAGAACCACCATTTGACCCAGTTATCTGATTCCTTGGTATATACCCAAGGACTTAAAAACAGCCTACTACAGTGATGCAGCCACATCAGTGTTAATAGCTGCTCAATTCACAATAGCTAAGCTATGGAATCAACCTAGGTGCTCTTCAGCAGATGAACAGATAAAGAAAATGTGGTATATAAATACAATAGAATATTACTAAGTCATAAAAAGACTCACTTTATGACATTTGATGGAAAATGGATGGATCTGCAGACTATTATGCTAAGTGAAATAAGTCAATCCCCCCAAAACCACAAAGGTCAAATTACAAATGTTCTCTCTGATATACAAATGCTAATACACAATAAGGAGAGGGGAGTTCAGTAGATTAGACAAAGTAGAGTGAAGGGAATGGGGAGGGGAAGAAAATAGGAGAGGCAATGAAATGATTCTGACTTAATTTTCATATGTACATATTTAAATACACCACAGTGAATTTCTACATCTACATCGTGTACAACCACAAGACTGTGATCCTTATTAGATTAAGATGTACTCCATATTTGTATAAATGTGTCAAATTATACTCTACTATCATGCTTAACTAAAAATAATAAATAAATAAATAAAAGAGTGGACCTGAGTCATTACAAATGAATGCTACCATAAAGTACCAGTCTTATCTATTTCTACACACACACACACACACACACACACACACCCCTGGTTAAACAACACAAAATTGAATAATGGGTTATTTGTACCAAATGGTCAATCTGATCTATTATTTTTCTCTACACATATGTTTTAGTGAATTCAATCTAGTGAATTTTGTACCGACAGAGAAGGACCTAGGAGATGAAAATAGAAGTTATCTTCAGAGGATGAGCCTACTTTGTGGGACAAAAATTCACATGTATTATCTGCAGTAAACAATACCTATTTAGCTCTGCATATAATGTGTGTTTGTTTTATATAAAGTTAAGACTAGGCAAGCCAACCACATAGCTCTGTGTAGAAACTTGCAAGGATGCATTTAGCTTACAAAAAAACCCCTCTAATGCACAGCTTTACCTCATGCACCAGAAACTGCCTTGACTACAAGCAAAAGTGATAATCACTCCAAAGCATTTATATTCTTATTTTTAACATGTCCCTTTCATGTTTATCCTCTACAGAACCTGATTATAGCTGTAACAGCCTCAACACAGCTGACAGAAGAGCCATACAGTAGAAAATTACAGATTCTAACAGGTCAAATATTGTTCAATTTCAACCTCCTAATTTTCACATTCAAGCATCAACTAAAGTGAAGAATAAACATGTGTTATTTTATTAGGATCAGGAATGCAATGAATTGCTACTCCGGAGTGAACTGACCAGTCACCATCAAAATGAAACCCAATCCAATAATTTTCACATGTAATATTATTGATGTTAAAGGAGACATTTGTAGCTTCCTTTCTGAGGAAAACCCATATCCATTCAGGGTCCTTATGAAATGTACAATGAGAGAGATTGACATTGTTAACCATACTGAGGGCTGAGATACACACGAACAAATTACATCTGAATTCAGTATATGTAACTGTGTACTTTAGAGCATAAATATTTTTACGTTAAAATTCTGAAGATATCAGAATATAGATGTGGTCTCTTTCATTATACAATCATAAATTAGATGAAGAAGGAAGAAAATAAAAAGCAAGAGGAAAATGGGGACAAGGAAAAGGAGAAAGAAGTAGAGGACAAGGAGAAGGAAGAGCAACATAGTAATTGGACAGTAATAGATTAATTCCCAACTTGTTCAGGGATTCCTGCAGCCATTCCCCTAGAGAGTTCTCACCACCACATTGACTCTGGGATTGGTCATGTGATTTGTTCTCGCTAATATAGCAATTCAAAAAAAATGACAAAAGCAGAGACTGTAAAAGTACTCATTGCTAGAAAAATCACTGGAAATCTTTAGGCCACCAGGTGAAGAAGTCTAGGCTGTATTTCTGCAGCTAAGAGACCCTGTGAAGAGAGTGCACAGTCATCCTTGCTCTCCCTGCATTTTAATCTGAGTCCTGGAACATGAGTGAGGACATTCTAGACCATCTAGTCCCAGTCAAGCTGGAGGAGACAAATAATCACCTAGCAAACCCAAGAACCAGGAGAAACAGATAACAAATAATGCTCTAAACCATTAAGTATTGTGGTGCTTTCAGCAAAAACTACCAAATACAGAGAGGACTAGAGGGTATGGTGCTTGAGAGACATACAAAAAAGGCATTCTCAAAGCAGTCAGCTTCTGGCCCTGTCAGAGGGGAGGATTTGGACCTCAATGTTATCTGCATGTTTCTTGGAGTAGATAGCCTTACTTGGAAGTCAGTATATCTGAAGGCCATGACCTTGTATCATAATAGTCTGAGTTGCTCATAAGTCCCGTTGTTCAGAGTCTATACTCACCAATCCAACTGCACTAGAATTCAGTTCCTAGATTTCTGACTAGGATATGAATATGAATACTTGATACTGAAGATTAAGTCTTAATGTAAGCAAAATTACTATTGTCTATATAATTAGACTTTTATATGAGTTTAGATAGAAACACTTTATTTTAAGAGTTGATTCGTGACAGATTAGTGGTGGACAAGAGAACAAAGACCAGTAACTTCATGTGTAATTGTCCAAGAAGCCTAGGTGCTACATTCTGCAATCCTGTTCCCAAACATGACTTCCCTCAGCTGATGACAAAACGTGTTTGGATGCAAAGATGGGTCCATTCTTAGAAACTCAAGACTCCTCCATGCCCCAGAGATCCCTGAGTTTCAGCAATGCTGAACTATCTTTTAATTTCATTGCACCAAGAAATGTACTAGAAGTTTCCCAACTCTCTATCCTTAGGGTCAGAACATTGTGGCGGCAGGGCTCTCCAGCCTCCCTTGGCTTTTATAAAAGAAAAACATTTTTTTTCTAAATGAGAGCATCTTCCCTAATATAATTCTGATGTGTCCAATCCCATTTGTCATCTGCTTCTTAGAAGACCCAAATTAACATAGGGTACTTACAACATCAAATTCCTAAGTTTACAAAGTTGAGAGCTTTGATAAACTCATTTATGATAATGCTAGTGAATTCAATATTTTTTTTGCATTCAACATCCCTTGTACTATGATGACATTGGTCTATTTGCTGCTCTCCTACTTAAAAATGGTTATAGATTGCTTGAATATTAATGATTGCCGAAAAAGGAAATGATCAGTGTTTTTGGCAAATTTCCCAATATTTTTCCAACATTTCACTTAATTAGAATATAGGAAAGACTCACAGAAGTGGGTAAAAATAAACCACAATTTGACTCAGAGATTAGAACAATTTGATTGGCACAGAGGAAGTGTGGCAACAATGCAGAAATGACTGCATGTGTGGTAGGGTGTCTGAGACAGAATATGGGCAACCACAAGTAGTTTAGGAGTGCTGTAATAGGAACAGATCCAAAATTTCTATAATGTCCAAAATCTTTGCTTTTTTGGTTACCAAAATCACTTTCTAAATCTTACAACTTGAAATAATAACAAAGATATTCACAATATTTTTATAAGTTGATTTTGCCTGTGGTGAGATAAATTCACCCCATGAAACGATTTCCATGAAATTCATGAGCACCGCTATTTTGCTTCTGACAGGGCCCTCCCACTGTGACAGCATATGGTATAAACAGCATACACAAAAGCTCAGAGCAGACAGATGTTTAGATGTTCCTAGAAAGGACGTATGCTCACAGTCCACATATTTAATGTATATGCATAATTTCCCAGTTATGTACAGTCCTGTCCATCTGTCATGATGGCATTTTGCCCAAATACAAATTGAGAAGATTATTTCACTTGCTTTCAGGTGCCAGGTAATGACAGGTGTAGATAGGCTACCTAGGGGCACAGTCAGGGACCATTTTCCTGCCAAATACCCTCTGCTGAGACACCAGTGGGCACTGGTGCCGCACATTTAAAACTGTGATTATAACCACCGGTAACATGTGAATGTAGCTTCTGTTCTGCCAATGCCAAGACTGTCAGACGACATTGAGGGAAGTGAAATGTAGCCTGTAATCCTTCTGGGCCATGACAAAGACATGGCTGCCTGCAATAGTCAGGTTAGGACATTTGATCAGAGTAATGATCAAGAAAGTGTGGGTCCAGTATCAATACCATACTTGTAACTGAGCTGGGATGAATAGGAAACTATTTCAGAAGACAACCAGTACTGAGCTGGACATTATTTACTAAAGCAGCTTAGGCTATTAGATAATATCTCTGAGCCAACACAAGGGTAAGCTTTAATCAGCCCAGAATTGGGACCAGAAAAACTCATTAACAAAATGTAGTCAAAGAACAAGTCAATTAAGATTTATTAAGAATCTGCTTGGTGCATGACTCTGCATAATGTTTATATAAAGGCTGTATAAAACTTATACATCAAAGGAGATGGATTACCAAAATGTTACAATACTGTGGACTTTTTATCTTAAATTGTTAGCGATGGTGATTCCTGTTACTGAAGAAGGTTTTCTTTTTATCCCCATTATTAAGATCACACTGCTCACTATGCAAAAAAAAAAAATCATCAGAGAATAAGATAATATCAATATATACTATGTATCAATATTTTGCAGTATTATTAGAAAGGCTTATTTTCAATCTTGTTTTGTTTGAGTTTATTAAATACTGGTCACTGATATATGAGGTCTAAATGTCAAGACTTCTTGAATGAGCAACAAAGGATTCACATATTTGGTGTGATATATCATTTGACCCAAATAAGGCTAGAAAATCAGCCACTACCTCAGAATAGATTCAGGGTAGTAACCGAAAAATATTTAGGTGATACTGAATGTCAGATTTGAACTTTTATTCTAATAACACCAAGTTCCATCTGTCCCAGTAAAGGCAAAATGACTAAATAATTTTCAGCAAATTTTTTTGGCAAATTATTAAGTACATTGCAAAGGAACTTCATTGGCTTTTTAAGTAAAAATATGCATTAATTTAATATTGGTATATTATCTACCTTAATTTACAATAACATAAAATTAACTCTTGGTTAACAAAGAATCAGTACAATGCTAAGTGGGCTCAAATTCTCCTAACCAAGCACTCATCATGATAAGGATACATTGAAAGGAGAGTGAAAATTTTGTATATGAAAAGGGTTGGTAGGATATGACTCATGTTGGTGATTTTTATCAATAATCTTGAAATTCTAGGCTTTCCAATGGCCATAGAAAATTTACAAATTCAAGCTGTGATATATTAAGTCAGATATTTAAAAGTGTGTGAAAGAGTTTTGCAAAAGAAATTCATCCTGTTATTTATTCAGTGTATTTCTGAGTGGCAAACAATTGGTAGCACTGATGCAGGTGCAGTAGATGAAGCCCCAGTCTCAGGAAGCTCAGAAGCATACAAATGGTCAATCCCCACACCTATCTGTGGAAATTTGCAAGTAAAAATTGAAGTAACATTTGAATAAAATAATCAAGCAAGGATAAAAACCTTCTTATTACTATCCAACTCACTGCACACTCAATTCAACTTTGATCCTTTTTCTTAGCTTAAAACACTTAATTTATTCCCAATATTATACTGGTGTTTTGGGTGGCTGCTACTTTTTGCTTTATTTTTGAAAAGCTGACTTCTACATTTCTGTTTTATGAAGAAAGGTATTTGCTATATTTCCTCATGAGAAAACCCTTCATAGATGCTCTTTGTTGTTTTTCCACAGACGAAAATGCTGTGATGATTCTAACTATATTTTTAAATTAGGGAAAAATCAACCTACTTTGTTATGGTAACTTTTTGAAGCTCTTTAAAAAGAATATAAAATATTTCTGTGCATGTCCATTTCTTTCCTTCTTTTTTTTTATAAATATCATTTTGTCTTACAGCTAAGTTTCCCTCTAAATTTATCCTAATTTAAGAAATTTCTTATAGTAGTCTCTCTGAATATTTAATCATATTATAATAAAGTAGTTCTTAAAAAAAAAAAAAAAAAAAAACAAACAACAAAGTGGCACTTTTTCAAACAATGTACCAGACAAGAGGAGAATCATTTGCCAGATAATAAAAGTTGAATTTACCACAGAAAATGAGGAAAGGTAAGCTGTAGTGTTAAGTGGGCATTGGCTAGAAGGTGAAGGTTTTTAAATGAAGAGGCCCAGCTATTGAAACTTAGGGAAGGAAGTATGCTAGTCAGTTTTCCATTACTGTAACAAAATACCTGATATAAACAACTGAAAAGATGGAAAGATTTATTTTCAATAATGGTTTCAGACGTTTTAATCCTTGATGGCTTAACCCCATTGCTGTGGGCCAGTAGTGGCAGGTATGTCATGGGGAAGGGTAGAGAAGAGCAGGTCTATTTGCCACATGGTGATTAAGAAATAAAGCGGGGGTGTGTGTGGAAAGAGGCCAGGATCCCAATATCCCCTTCCAGGGCATATCCCCAGTGACCTAACTTAATCCAGATAGGTCCCACATCCTAAAGGTTCCACCACCTTCCAGTAGTGCCATTGGCTGGCAGCCACAAGGATAGTCTATGGGCTTTGGGGGCTATTTAAGATGTAAATGAAAACATGAGTGAATAGTTAATTAAAAAAAAACTGGTTCCATGATCAGTGACTAAAGAAATGGACTTTGTGAGAGATAACAGAGGACAGTTCAGCAAAAGAAGTACTAGAAAAATAATGGAAAAAATTTCAAAGCTGGGCATGTAATCCCAGCAACTAGGGAGGCTGAGACAGAAGGATTGCAAGTTCAAAGTCAGCCTTAGCCACTTAATGAGGCTCTATGCAACTTAGCAAGACTTTGTCTCAAAATAAAAAATAAAAATGGGCTGGGGATGTGGCTCAGTTGTTAAGTACTCCTGGGTTCAATTCCTGGTACCCCCTAACCCAAATTCAAAATATGATATGAATGCTCCCAATGTACACCATGAACTAAATTACAATATTACAAATGCAAAATAAAAAAGACATATCAGTAAATTTAAAAGACCCAGTATGTGTTCTTTATTCTACTTGAACAGGAACTGTCTTTGGAATTGTTCAACTGGGTTTCTCTTTCTCAATTTATGAGAACTTCAATTGACTGCAAATTTCATTTGCCTGTCTTGGGGTGGACATATGCAGCTTCCAAATGGATTTTGTCTTGCAGTCTCTCTTTCAGGGGCAAACCTACATAGTGGGCCTATAGCAGAGGATCTGGGACAACTTGATTTTTCCTCTGAAGGTAGGCAGGGCATCTCTCTGCTTTCAAACTTCCCCCCCAATTCCTTTATCCCATAGCACATCTGCATATCTCTCCTTAAGAACATTGGATCCAGTGCAATCAGGCTGTCCTCCTTCCATCCTCTATACATAACAAATATGCATAGAAGATAGTCAAAATCAATTTTGTCCTGCATGTTGCAGAATTGGCTTAATGCAAGAAGCCACCAAATATTCTCAGCAACCATGGGAATGGCGGTCCTTTACTAAGGCTCTTTTTGTCCTTGTATATATTCCCTTCCAAATCCTGTATACCATAGAGAAACCATAAAATCTGCTCTCTTGGAATCAATCCCAGTATCAGGTACTTTAACACCATTTACCCTCTAAACCAGGATGCTTGTGCCTTTCATGTTCATTTTTTTTTCCATTTCCAGGGATTGAACCAGGGGTGCTTAACCACTGAGCAACATCCCCAGCCATTTTTATATTTTATTTAGAGACAGGGTCTCACTGACCTGCTTAGAACCTCACTAAATTGCTGAGGTTGGCTTTGAACTCGAAATCCTCCTGCCTTAGCCTCCTGAGCCACTAGGATTACAGGTGTATGCCACTGCGCCTCTTTCACATTCATTCTTAAAGGAGATGGTATTAATAATTACCATTCAGGTCACAATCTCTCTCCTATCCCTTCCCCTACTCTTTAAAATGCATTCCACAAACTCTGATTAGAAGGTAATTGTTCAATAAAGACCGTGATCTAGAATCCTCCACTGATGTTATTTCCATAATTAATGTTATGCTTTGATTCTTTTTCATTCGAATTGGAGAATTGATAAGACAGCAAGAGGTGGAGATCAACTAAAGAATCTTTGGTTTTCTTTTGTTTCCCCAAAATGCAGCATCATTCATTATCTGAATACTACCCATATTACCCTGTCCTTTCCCTGAAGATGGGTTCTTAAATAAAGGCTCAGAGTAGTAGAATAGTTTCATATAACTTGTCATTGAGGACAGAAGGCAGGGTTTCTATGGACACTGTGTGAAAGGAAATGAAAATTTGGAACTCATTGCTTTCCTCTGAAGAAATATATTATTAGTAAATATTATATATATATATATATATATATATATATATATATATATATATATATATATATATATCTCAAATAAAACATGCTTACTCTGTGTCTGTATGTGTGTGTGTGTGTGTGTGTGTGTGTGTGCATGTGTGTTCCAAATGCTAAGAATATGGTAGACAAGGCAGGTCTCATTGAGTTTACATTCTAATGTAAGAAAACATAGAAAACAAAATAAGAAAGCTCAGTCCGATTCTGCAAATGTAATAAGGCAAAAATCCGGAGGGCCTGAGGAAGATGGTTCAAATGCAAAGTCACCCATGGTCTCCCTGAAGAGGTGAAGTGTGATCTGACACTTAATGAAAAGGAGTTTGTTATATGAGGTCATTAGCCTTGCAGGTACCTGGAATGCAAAATCCTGGAAGGGGTTGAGCCTCTTTAAGGAAGAGAGAGAATTCCAGGGCATATACAGCAAGAATTTAGTGAGCAAGAAAAAAAGTGATACTAAATCAGACAAGTAGGTAGGGCCTAGATAGATTTTAGTGTTCTTCTTGGCTTTATTCTAAATGTAACAGAAGACCCTAACAATATTTAATCCAGACAACGAAAAGACGAGTTTTATTTCTTAAAGGGAATATTATGACTGCTATGAAGATTATGAATTAAAATAGGACAAGGGTAAAAACAAGGAGAGATGTAAAGACTCTATCATTATAGTGCATGCCCTGGCTACTGGACATTTCCACTTCTATCATGCAAAATGGGAGAAAGGAAGAGTCATATGATAATTATGAGTATATATGGAGGTAAAATTGGGACAGATCGCTGAAATTACTAACAGTTTACACACAAGTCATAACAGAAAACGTGGCCTTAAAGGTGACTCTTAGATTTTTGGTTTGTGCAGCTGATTCACTTGTGGTGCCATAACTGAGGTAGATAGTGGACATGAGGAGTTGCCTTTTGTTTCTCCTTACTTTAAGTTAGAGTAAGGAGAAGCACATTTATTTCTGAATAATGGGGGAAGCACATTTATTTCTGAACAGAGTCTTTTTAAATTAGGCATCTTTCAGAATTGGCATGATTCTCTCTTATGTTGGTAGCCTGTTCTCTGAGTAGATATGCAAATCTTTATGAACCCTACTTAAAAATAATGATAATAATTTAAAAATACATGATCTAGCAATCATCAGAAATGAAAATAAGCACTTTTATATGAAAGCATCAAGGGCTCAAACAGAAAGAGGTGGGAACTTGTCATTTAGGAAGTAAAAAATAACAATCCAGGCAAATTTCCATGGGGAAAGTCTTGAAGCCATGACAGAAAAGTGATATGGCTGGGGAATCATTAACAATCCAATTTTCCTACAGCATTCTGTCTGGTAGAATGGTATGTAGATAGAACGCAGGTTGGGGGAATGGACCCTCCTGTTCTCCAGGCAATGAGCCATTACAGAATGGCACATCTCCAAGGACAGGCTCTCAGGAATGTGGATGAGGGATGAGAGTTGGAGGAATCTTAGTCCTAGAGACCCAATTAACAAAAAAAATAAATAAAATAAAATAAAATAATCACAGCAGTCCAGCCCAGAGACAATGAAGCCTGGGAAAAAGACATAATTCAAGTTTTTGCTGTTTATTACCTGTGTTTTATTTTATTTTTTTTATTATTTTTTTAATTTTTTATTGTTGGTTGTTCAAAACATTACATAGTTCTTGATATATCATATTTCACACTTTGATTCAAGCGGGTTATGAATTCCCATTTTTACCCCATATACAGATTGCAGAATCACATCAGTTACACATCCATTGATTTACATATTGCCATACTAGTGTCTGTTGTGTTCTGCTGCCTTTCCTATCCTCTACTATCCCCCCTCCCCTCCCCTCCCCTCCCCTCTTCTCTCTGTGCCCTCTACTGTCATTCATTTGTCCCCCTTGTATTATTTTTCCCTTTCCCCTCACTTCCTCTTGTATGTAATTTTGTATAACTCTGAGGGTCTCCTTCCATTTCCATGCAATTTCCCTTCTCTTTCCCTTTCCCTCCCACCTCTCATCCCTGTTTAATGTTAATCTTTTTCTCATGCTCTTCCTCCCTACTCTGTTCTTAGTTACTCTCCTTATATCAAAGAAGACATTTGGCATTTGTTTTTTAGGGATTGGCTAGCTTCACTTAGCATAATCTGCTCTAATGCCATCCATTTCCCTGCAAATTCTATGATTTTGTCATTTTTTTAATGCAGAGTAATACTCCATTGTGTATAAATGCCACATTTTTTTTATCCATTCATCTATTGAAGGGCATCTAGGTTGGTTCCACAGTCTTGCTATTGTGAATTGTGCTGCTATGAACATCGATGTAGCAGTGTCCCTGTAGCATGCTCTTTTTAGGTCTTTAGGGAATAGACCATTCTATATGTAGAACATGGGAAGGTGGTCATAATGATCTAACTAAATATTTACCAAGGTGTCTCCATAAGACCTTCTCAGGAATAAGACATCAAAGGACATCAAGGGGAAGGTAGGCTACTGAGCTTTTACTTCTTTATTGTAGAATCAAAATACAAATGATTAGTGTGCTATGTACATATGGAAATGTGACTATAGATCTATGTATATAACAGTTTCTTCACATAATTCATACTGATTTTTAAACCATGGAATTTTATTTATTTCTTCACCACAAATCGAGGAGGGAAACAAAAAGAAAAAAATTTAAAACTAGATTTAAAAAAAAAATGTCACCAACAAATCCTCTTCAAGAGAAAGATGTTGTGTAAAAAAGAGTTTTATGCTTTATTTTGTTGCACTAGCATTAATGCTGGTGTAGACTAGGAATTGTGATTAGAGTCTCAGGGTTCTATGGCAGTAAAGGATTTGTGTGGTTATTAAATGCCTTAACTTTACTCAGGCATTTAGCAAACCACAAAAGCCATTAATTGGGTGTCTTCTGTGCTACCACGGATATTGCTTCCAAAGCATCAGTAAGTACAGAGTAGATGTAGGATTTCTTTCCTCTCTCACTATCCAGATAATTTATAGAGTAGAAATACATAACCAAACTCTTCTTTTATAATGGAGAAGATTTTCCCAGGTGATTTGATTTCCATAGGTTTCTAAAACACAATTCTAAACTTCATTCTCCTGATGCATTCAAATCAGCTATTCTGAGGCTTACAATTAAATTTGAGGGATTTTCATATGGTTTTATTACAAAAAGCTAAACAAATATTTGTAAAATTTTGTTGGTTTACAGATCTATATTGTTTTCAAATTACTGATTTCTATGGAAGTCAAGTTGAAAATGTAAAGGCAGAGAATCCAGTTCTCACAAAATAACACTTGTTATTGTTTTAAATTATTTGCAGCTCAACTAGAGTTTTGAGGCTCCACCCAAACTTTCTAAATATTTCAACCTTTGTTTTAAACCTGTGTAGAATATAATACATTATATATACAAATCACTATTAGAATAATTTCAAGTCCTGCCTAAGCATTCTAAAGGAACTTTTATGTTCACCATTATTATCAGTGCAAATACTGATTTGACAGCTAAAATACAGCTTGGAAATTAATACAGGATAAATTTTAAAATGAATCAAAATTTCAAGAGAATGAAATGAGAAGTCCCAGACTTGGAAAAACTTATAAAAGATGTAGCTGAAAAAGGCTTGGTATTATTTACAAAGATTTGTAACATTAAGAACTCTTAAAACTCAAAAGTAAGAAAAAGAACAACGTAACTAATAAACAGGTAGAAGATATGAAAAGACACTTCAGCAAAGAGGATACAGATGGCAAATAAGCATATGAAAAGATGTTCAACATCATATGCCATTAAGAACGTTCAAATTAAAACACTGAGATACCATTATATACCTATTAGAATTGGAAAACCTAGAATTCTTATATCACCAGTTGCTGGTGAGAATGTGGAGCCATAGGAAATCTCATTTATTGCTGTTGGGAATTCAAAATGATGCTGCCACTTTGGAAGTTTCCTAGAGAACTAAACATACTCTTACTATGTAATCTAACAATCATACTCTTTGATATTTACTCAAATGAGTTGAAAATTCATATCCTCATGATACCTGCATATGGATGTTTACAAACAGCTTTATTCATAATTGTCAAATTATGAATTATGAAGGACAACCGAGATGTCCTCAGTAGGTGATGAAGAAATAAACTGTGGATCATCCAGACAATGGAATAGTATTCAGTGGTAAAATGAAATGAGCTGTCAAGCCATGAAAGGACGTGGGAGAAGCTTAAACACATATTACTAAACAAAAGAAGCAACCTAAAAAGGCTACATGCTATTTGATTCCAAGTACACAGCACTCAGAAAAAGGCAAATCTGCAGATATGTTAAGAGATCAAATATTGCTAAGATTTATAGGGTAAGAGGGATGAAGTGATGGAACACAGATGGTTTTTAGGTTAGTAAAAAAATCTCTATAATATAATGGTGGATACAAGTCATATATTCATCAAAAACTACATAAGAATAAAAACAATGTCAAATATAAACTTTGAATGATAATAATGTATGGATACAGGTTCATTGACTCTAACAAATGTACCACCATGGTGTGGGGTATCAATAGTGGAGGAGGCTATTCCCACTTGGGGAGGGAGGAATATGAGAAATTTCTTTACCTTCCTCTCAGATTTTCTGTCAGCATGAAACTACTCTGAAAATAAAATTTATTCAATCAAGGTATGATTTTGGTATTATAAAATAAAGAGCATTTAATTAAGGCAAAACAACCTATGCAGACTTAAACATGATGCTAAAAACATTTCTTTGCTCATTATCAGAGGTGGGGTAATTCTGAGTCTCCTCTACTGCTGATCCAAGGAGCCCTTAGTGCAATGTGAATTGACCAAATTCATTCTTATGGCACCTTGGTGAATGATGAAGGGTTGGAAGAATGTTATTTCCCCCATTTAACCTCTCAGAGGTTAAATGATAAATGTGTGGCAAATTGCAAACAGGGATTTTGTGGTAGAAAATATTTTAAATGCCTAACATTTCTCATCTTTATCCCAGTTAAATTATTCCCTTTTTATTTTCTTCTTGTTCTGATATCCTGTCAGCCTGGATCTAGTAGGAAATTAAGCATGTTGGAATCAAAAGAACACAGATGCCTGAATCAAGGCTTGAAGTCCCTCGCTCAAGACACATACAAAGAGCTGTGCTGAATTGCAACCCCCCAAAAATTCATATTAAGAGTTTAATCCCCAGTGTGTAAGTATTGGGAGACAGGGTCTTTGTGAGGAACTTAAGTTTATATGTGGTCAGCAAGATGTGGTTCACACGATGGGACTGATGCCCTTGTTAGTGGAGATGCCAGAAAGCTTGTGCATGTACACCCCACTACCTTTTCCATCAGGTGAGAAAGTGGCCATTTGCAAACTAAGAAGAAAGCCTTCACCAGAATCCAAGCAAGTTGGCACAGTGGCTCAGATTTCCAGCTTTCAACACTTTGAGAGAATCATTCTATTGTTTAAGTTAGCCGGTCCATTGATTATTTTGTAGGAGGCAGAGCTGACTGGGACAGGCCAAATGGGTGCTGTCCTTCTGTACCAGCATATTCTTTCTGAGAACTAGAAAGGCAAAGAATATCACATTGCTCTTACTGCTAAGATGATACTATTACTACTGTTGTTGTGGTGTATGTCTGTTCTTGACATGTGTGAAAAATGTGCATATTTTAGGTGTTTAACTATTGAATTGAGACTAAGCAAGCAAATTATACAGACAAATCAGATAGGCTATTTTCTAGACAAGGGAACAGAAATTCTGAGCTCTCCTTTGGATTCTGTCTCTGGGGCATTAGAAATAATAATACTAATAATCGAAAACCCAACAACAACAAAAAACAAAAACCTTTATTCTCTGCACTGTTTCTTTTTATTATTTTCTCCATATAGAGTTAAATAAAACCTGACTCTACTTCTATAGATATGAAGACAATCCAAACTCTACAGTGAGACTCTAGGGAAACATTATGTTTCACACATGTATATTTATATGCAGGTATGTCTATATAGTACATATTTGTGGGTACATGAGTACTTAAAATTACAAAGAAAATGAAAGCTAGGGCAAAGACCAGTAAGTAGACAAGTTGGATATGCAGCCTGGGGTCTGTATGAAATATATAATTGAGCAAAATTTTCAAAAGAATACAAAAGGCATTTCAAGGAGTAAGTAAAGGGTTAGCAAAAGCAACAGAAATGTGAGTAAGGATGAGAGCAATGGGGTTGAGTAGCTCACATTATAACAAAATGAGCAATAAATGATAGCATAGTCATTTGTTGGCACGTTGGAAATCGACTGTACAGAGCTTGATGAGATCTAAATTCACAGTGTGATTAGATGAAACTGTAATGTCAAAATCATTCGTGTAAACCAGCTGGCTCTTAAGACCATTTTATCTTTGAGCTCTAATGTATTAACTACTTTTCTGCGTAACTTCCATTTGTAGACACACATATATATTTTTTAAATTTAGTGTTTTCCTTCTAAAAGGTAATATTTCATTTAATTTCTCCATTTAAAATTAATTTTGGTCATGCTCACTGTGATGTAAAATTTAAAAAAAACAAACAAACAGAAAATAAATCATCACACATTTCAAATTTTCATAATCATTGACATACTTAAGCAGTAATAGAGAGGACCTACCCTCTCTCTGTAGGGAACTGTAAGATCCGGTACTATATATATGATCCCCTATCACTGGATGTTACTGGGCACTGAGGAGGAAACACCGTCAGTACATTTTTATTCTGTTTAGGATTCTAAGAGGGGTCTGAGAAAATCTATTTTTATGAATTTTGAGTCAGAGCAAAGATCAATTTCTACTCTAAAAAATATGATACATGACCCCAAGAGCTTAAAATAGACAAAACACACAATACAGCATTATTGTACAGTGGTAACATTTAGGTTATTTAATTTCATGATAAAAATAATTTAATTACAACGTCAATTTTCAGAAGAGTCTATGTTTTAAAACCATGAACAAAAGCTATCTGTACTGGACTCTGAAGCGGTGGAGTCATATTAGCAACTATGAATATGATTGTCTGGTCCCACTGCCTAGGTTGGAGACATTGACATTTTTTGGTGTGGCTTGGTATACAATACTAAACCTTTCCAGTCCTAACTGATCATATCTAGAAAATTGGATTGCTAATAGTAACAAATAAAACAGTATGACTGTCAGAAGAAGTAAATTTATGAACATATGTAAATTGCCTAATATGCTACCTAGTATACAACAAACACTTGATAAATATTAGCTATTATTTTCCCCATGGGGATATGGGAAATCCTATTCTAATATGCCATTTATTTGAAATCATATGACGAGTGTCTTACATCCACCTTATTTTTTTTTATTTTTTATTTTTTTAGATTTTAGCTGAAAGGGAAATCCTAAAATGTTAAGTATATGTGAATGCACTTTTAAACAGTATTTTCTAAAGTGGTAGATAATCTTTGGACTACAGTCAGTTATGGAATATGAAATATTTGTTTAGGGCTATTTATCCTTGGAAGGGTAACTCTGAGGATCAGAACATGGCACAGGCAAACCCTGAGTTGCTGAATTCAGGAAGATTCATAGCCTTGAATCAGTTTATGCTGTTCCTTTGTACAGTACATTTAAGCAACAGTCAAGTATGAAGTTATTCATGTCTGCATAGCTGGCAAGAATCCGACCCTTAAAAAGACTGCAATCAGAGCATATTAAGATTTAGTGATGATAATATTATCCAGATGAAATAAAGGTCCAAGGCAGACCAATAAAACAAAAATGCCAACTTAAAAGGAGATTTTGTAGAAATACAGCTCAGAAGAAAGTAAAGTGAAACCCTTTTATTCAAATAGGAGTCTCTTGCAAGTTTCTTCATAAAGGAAAATATTAATAAAATGAAACACCAGTGAAAATATTTATGCAAGGAGGTGGGTAGTGGAATCACCATTTCTTTCCTTTTTTTTTTAATTAAAAAAAAGCTGAAAAATCTGAAGAATTTAAAAAACATTCAGGAAAAAATTAAATTCAATTAATTTAGGAATATAAACAAGACAAATGTAAGCTATTAGTTAATTTAAAATTAAAATTAGTTAGTCTCACTTTAAATTGCATAGTAATAACCTCTATAAATGAGCAACACAAGTCAAAGTTATGGAAATGTCCAAGTATTTTTAAATGCTCTTCTCATTTCAAATGTTTAAGAATAAATGTTAAATTGAACCAATCAGCAAGTGTTACCAGCTCTTTCATCTACTAATTACCTCCTGCTACAATTTCTCATAAACAATATATTCTACCAACTTCCTGAGTTTCGTTAAATACACATTAAAGCAGCCTCCTTTGTTGATTTTCTTCCAGTGTGTGGATGAATATTATAGAAAATTAGCATGGATTCCAGTTGGAAACATTCCTGGGATTTTAAATTATTATTATGTTTTTAAAAATTTGTGAAACTGTTCAGTGTAACCACGTAATATGAGACAAAGCTTCTGTACAGCCAAGGAACTGATTAAGAAAGTGAAGAGATAGCCTAAAGAATGGGGAAAAATCTTCACCAGCTACTCCTCTGACAGGAGATTAATATCCAGAATATATAAAGAACTCCGAAAACTCAATGCCAAAAACCCAATCAACCAATCAGTACATGGGCAAAAGAACTAAACAGAAACTTCTCAAAAGAAGAGAAACAAATGGCCAACAAATATATGAATCATGCTAAATGAAATAAGACAGGTTCAGAAAATTAAGGTAGAATGTCTCATCTCATATGTGGAAAATAAAGCCAAATAAGAGAAAGGAGGGAGCAGGGGAAGGGATCAGCTGTCATGAAGACACAGGGAAGATGAGCGAGGTAGATACAGGAAAATGAAAGAGAGGAAGGAAGAAGAGAAGGGAAAGAATTGTTGAGTGAATCTAACAGAATCATGTTATTTGTATACAAATATACCAAAGGGTACATATATCCAAGCAGCTCAAGAAACTGAGGCAGGAGGATCACAATTCATAGCCAGCCTCAGTAACTCAGTGAGTCCCTCATCAACTTAGGGAGACCTGTTTCTAAATTAAAAAAAAAATAAAAATAAACATGTTGGGGATGTGGCTCAATAGTTTAGCACCCCTGGATTCAATTCTTCATACAAAAGAAGAAGAAGAAGAAGAAGAAGAAGAAGAAGAAGAAGAAGGAGAAGGAGAAGGAGAAGGAGAAGGAGAAGGAGAAGGAGAAGGAGAAGGAGAAGGAGAAGGAGAAGAAGAAGAAATAAATCAATGAAGGTGTGAATGAAGATCAGTAGATTAGAGCAGGGTGAAAATAGGGAGAAAAAAAGAGATTATGGGATTGACATAAATTTCCTTATATGTGTAGTTTTTTTCCAAAAGAACCCAAGTACTATGCATAATTATAATGCTCTCATAAAAAAGGTAGTAATCCTTCTTCCTAAAATGTTGTAATAATAATAATAATAATAATAATAATAATAATAATAATATTTTATATTTTCACTTTCTACATTGTTCTGTTCTTCCCCTTACCCAATTTTTAATCAAAATTGATTTGATTATATTATTTTTATTATTTGGCAATGTTCTCTCTTTATTGGGGGGTTGTACTGAGATTAAACTCAGGGGCACTTGACCACTGAGCCACATCCCCAGACTAATTTTGTATTTTATTTAGAGACAGGGTCTCCCTGAGTTGCTTAGCACCTTGCCTTTGTTGAGGCACGCTTTGAACTTGCGATCCTCCTGTCTCAGCCTACAGAGCCATTGGGATTAAGGTGTGCACTACCACATCCAGTGCAATTTTCTCGTTTAACTATATTGTGCACATTTCCCCCAGCCAGCAAGACAGAACTTAATTCTTTTCAGTAGCTCATTCCTTTTCTATGACATACCTGTAGTTCACCAGTACATTTGGCCATTTATTCATGAATGTTATATCTGTAGTTCACCAGTAGACTTGGCCATTTATTCATGAATGTCTGAGAATTTTCCACTGCTGTGTCACTATAATGGCTTGATTATCATTCTGTGACTCAGCTCTTATTTCCCTGAGGTTAGATTCTCTCAAATGAATTGTTATGTCAAATTATGTGTTACTTTCTTAAATCTAAATGCACATTACTAGACTTTCCAAAATAGTTTTAATACACTATTGTTAATAGAATATTAAAATGTTTTTTTCACAACTTTGCTAGCAATGGTAAGTCATTGTCTTTTTTACTTGCCATCCATATGGATTAAACATTGTATCTTATCAATAACATCTCTTTATATTTATTAATCATTTAGCTTTCTTCCTTTGTGAAGTCCTTATTAATTTTTCTATTGGGCTATTTGTAGTTTTTTTAAAAATTATTTGTAGAGACTTTTGCTTCTAACAAAGATGGAATAACTGAGAACAGATTTACCCTCCCATCTGAAATAAACAAAAAGTGAGGGAAAATATAAATATTTTTTAAAAAACAGTTTCAAAGCATTGGAGTCTAGGCAACTAAGGATAGTAATCTCTGAGCAATGAGAAACAAATGAAGGAAACTCTGGGATTTACTGCCTTGAGACAGTTTCCACACCATGGAAGAGAGAAGACTAATCTAACCAGGGTTCAGAAAACTCTCAGAGTAGTAGAGATGTTGTTGAGAGTCCAGGGAGACATAAATGTCAGGGGGTTTCCAGGGAAGCATAACAAAGAGCTATAAAAATAGACAACTCTAGAAATCTGAAGAAGATTCCTTTGAGTATTCAGCAGAATCTTCATCAGTGGCCTTGTGAAAGAAAACTATCTAGAGCCAAGAAAAGAGCCACCAAAAAATACTATCAGAAATAGTCCAGATCTCTCACATAGAATCAGGAGTGGGGATGGCCTATAGACTAGAAAACTTCATGATTCCTAGTACATCAAATGCCATGTTCAGAGGATCTTGCATCAGTGGTGGGAATAATTATTTCTTAGATTAAAAAGCTATTTGGTTGTACCTACTGAACCTTAAAAGCAAGTCTCAAGAGAATCAAACCATTTAACAGGTAACTTAATGATATTCCAAAATAAAATTTAAAAAAATACTTATATTGATTAAAAAGCATCTGGCACTTAGTAAGGTAAGATTCACAGTGTGTGGTGATCAATTCAAAATTACGAAGAGTGAAAAGAAACAACAAGATATGATCCATAAAAAGGAAAAAAAAATAGAAAATAGGAACTAACCTAGAACTGACACAAATGTTAAAATTAGCTGTTAAGTAACAAAACAGTTATTATAAACTAAATTCCATATAATAAATCAGTTAAGCAGACATGGGGGAAGTGAAATGCCCTAAATTGAATTTCTGCAGATGAAAACCATAAAGAGTAAGATGAAAAAATACACAAAGTGGACTACAATCGATAAGACATGAAGCAAAAAAGATTAATGAACTTGAAGAAACAGCAACAGAAACTATCCATAATGAATACCAGACACAAATAAGAATTAGAAAAAAATGAACAAAATAGGAAACATGATTTTCTAATAACAGAAATGTGAACAGTGATATCAGTACACTTTCTACAGATTAAAATCATCAAATGGCAATATTATAAAAAGCTTTATGCCAACAAATCAAAAATGTAGAAGTGAACAAATTATTTGAAAGACAAAAATTACCAAAATTCATTAAAGAATACATAAACAATAATACTGCATTATATATCTATTGTAAATTAATCATATCAATGTAACTCAATTTTTCTTTTTTGAAAATTTACCTACAAAGTAAAATAACAAGCTCAGATGTCTTAATTGGTGAAATTTCAGAAGAAACATTATTAACTTTGCACAAACTCCTTTAGAAAGTTGAAGAGGATAGAATATATCTATCACCTCAATCTGTGAGGGAAAATGGTCTTTTTTCATACATACAAAAAGTGATTTATGTTACAACAAATGAAAAAAAAAACGTAACCTAATACTTGTGGAAAGAACATTTAATAGACTCCAACATCCATTCCTGACCACAACAAAAGCAAAAAAGAAAAAAAGAAACAAAAACCTCAAAAAAAAGGAATAGAAAGTCACTTGTCATCCTTATAAAAAGCATCAATGAAGACCAACAATTAATGTCATCTTAGTGTGAAAGTTGGAATCCTTTGAGCTAAGATCAAAGGTGAGTCTGCTGTTGCCACGTGTGTTATGTTTAAAAACACGGCAGGAAAGGAAAGAGGAGAAGCTGGAGAAGGTGGTAGTGACTTTAGGTGGAGTGAGCTCAGGAAGACACTGATGAAATTGCTTGTGAGCCCAAGACACAAGGAACACATGGAGACATGGGTGAAGAGCTCAATGGGAAGCACAAACAGGAAAGCAAGGTTGTGTCCCTGGAGGAAGTGTATATGCTATATTCAGGAACCATGTGAAGCCAGCATTCACTGGAAAGTCTGGAATAGAGGAGCAGCTTGTTATGATGTACCTTTTAAAGAGATAACTAGGGCTGTGAAAAGGCTATGGGCAGGAGGAAGGCCCATGTGGAATCAGACAGAGAAGCTATTAGGCAATTGTGAGAATGCATTTTTAATGCTATGTACCATGCTACCTAGAGAAATCAGAAAATAAAGCCAGGTGAAGAGGAGAACTTCTCTTCTTTCTATGTGTCCAATAACCACTCCCCCCTGCCATTTGAAATTAGTCCATTTTCTATAGCTCTATGTTAGTAATTTGGTCAAGGATATAACATGGGCTTAAAACAGTTAAAACTTATTTTAAGCTATTTAATTCATTCACTTTAATGACCATTTTTTAAATAATGTGATGCCTCAAACATGTAGTCTTGTAATTGAATTGGCTGATTTTAATCCTGGTAAAATTAGTTGCTAGAAGAGCAATCACCAAGATTCCAACAAAAGGCAGAATAGTTGAATGGATGCTCTGTTTCACAGGCACATCTTGTGTGCAGTGGTTTGCAAAATGTCTTGTGCCACTACCTGTAATTTTTATTCTTATTTACATTGTTATAAATTCAATTCATAGTTTTTGAAAGGAAAAGTTAGATTCAGAATTATTGTCACAAAGGTATTAAAGAATAATAATTCATTGATTTATAAAAACATACTGAGCATGTTTTAAGTGTGTGCCAGTACTGACAAGATCTCTCACTGTTACAGAGATATAGTCTTTTCATTAAGAAATTTGTAGTTGTGTGGTGTAATAAAATTTCTGCTAAACATGTTAGTTTCATGTGGAACATTTATTGAATACTTACTATGTGCTATTCATTTTGTTTTGCATGTATTAATATCCAATCTCCATATATAAAGTAGGTAGTAATATTATTGACATTTTAAGAAAGCTGACACTATGATTAAAAGCATGTTTACAATTACACAGGATGTATTTTATTTGTGAGCCCAGTCTTGAAAATTTGGTGGCTCAAAAGAGTTCTATGGTCAGATTAATAACCAATCACTTTGAAAACACAGGTTGATTCAATTCACAATAAGTGGATGAAAATGTTATAATGCTAATACTGTATAATGTACATCTGCTGCATAGAAACAGAAAACACAAGGATGGCATATTTGTTTTAAATATCACAGATGAGTGTTTCAATCAGTTATAAAATTGTAGCATGTGATTGTTCTCTATCTACAAGTAAAATAGGCTGTGATAGGAGATAATTAGTGAAATTTGTTTTGGAGATGTACAAATTGATGATGCATTGACCTTTTCTCAATGAAATCTGCCAAATTCTGAAAGTTCTCTATACACAAAGTACCTTTCTAGTGTCAGAGAAAATACCATCTAGGTTCTGATCCACTTGCACTGGAGAATCATTATATACAATGCTATGAACTTCCATAGGACAAATGCAGTTTCATATAGAAAACAATTGCAGTTACCTATAGAAATCAATTCATATTTTGATTGTCCATTTTAACTCATAATATAATATGGCAATTCTTTTTTGACTTCTATATTCCAATTTGTACTTTCTTAGTAATTGTAGCCCTGGAACTTATTTAGTATAAATTGCTATGCAATGCTGAGTGAATTCAAGAGGAAATCATTGCTTCTTCCTCCTTTTCGTTTTACAACCCTCTAATCTTCAGAGGGAACAAAACATTATTTTCCTGATAAATTGTAAACTCATTGTATTGAATAGGTTAGTGAAGACAAAATATGTGTCTGTTATTTGTATAATTCTCATTCAGTTGAAACATGAGTTTAGGTTCTAAATTATTCGTATTATTATTAACAATGCTCAACTATCTCACCATTCATTCATTTTATTTAATCTTATTCAACTCATTATGCTTTCCAGCATATTTTTAAATTATATAAACATAAAAATGCTCATTTTAGTAGATTGGTACCATATGGCATGGTTTTAAAACTGGACTATATGTAGGCCATTATATTTCAGCACTATGGAAAGAATAATTATTCTTATGGGGCAAATACATTTTCTTGTGCTTGGGATTTTGATGATATATTTAAAAAGCAAAAATAATTCATGACCTATACCACATTATTGATTAAATATTAGATTTTAAGATTCCATTGAAAGATTTAAAAGCTAAGATTGTTTGTTGGGCCATGATACATATTTCCTTTCTGATTACCTTTTTCCATTGTTACCATTTTTTAAGACTACCAGTAGCTCTCCCATAATAAAATTTGAATAGCACTGCTTATAATAAAATGTCATATATTAACAATTACATAAAAATTAAAAGTCTGTTACAAGCACATTTTCCTCCTTTGAAGATAGGTGTCAAAGAATCAAAGAATACAAAAAATAGGCAAGGAAATATAATATCAACTTATGGAAAAGTGTCATGTGGTCCAGTTTGCCCCACTTTGGGTGTCAACATCATCAGAGAACAGAGTGGAAGAAGTGCTGAAGTCAGAAGCCATAAAACAAATTAGAATTAAGAATATTACCATTATATTAGAATAACACACTCTATGTTTAAGTATGTAGAACTTTACTTTCTACCATGAGATTATACCTTAGTGAATGGTCATGTTTAATTGAATATAGTTGTAACAGTGCTGCCTAAATTCTCACTCCAAAAGTATTAGTGGCTGACATTAGGTGTTTTTTTTTTCTTAAGTTGTTGATAGACAACAAACCCAGTGCTTCACACATGCCAGGCAGCTGTGCTATTGCTGAGCCACAGCCCGAGCCCTTGACATTAGTTTTATTTGTTTCACTTTTTATTTCTGGGGTATATGTTTATTTTCAAAATATTTTGGAATGATATTATTTCAGCCATTTTTCAGTATCAAACTTTTACTGAGTGATGCAAATTATAAGTGCCAGTGGCATTTATTGCTATTTGGATGCCTTACACATAATGTTGCATTATCCAATTCTGTTTGTTATTTTTAGAAGTGTCAAGGCCAAGTGTTTAAAGTAAATTATAATGTTAAATAAATATGCCTGCTACAGACTGAATGTTGTGTTCTCTCCCCAAATTGATGTGGCAGGAAAATCCACAATGTGATGGCCTTTGGGAGGTAACTAAGTTCAGATTAGGTCATGAGGGTCCAGCCCTCATAATGGGATTAATGCCCTATCAGCAGATAAGGAGAAAAGCTCCCCCTAACTGTCTGCTTACATGTACCAAGGACAGAATTTGTGATGAAATAACCAGGAAAAGGAATTTTATGGAAACACAGCCATGCTGCATCCTGATGATGGGCCCTGAGGAATAAATATTGTTTAAGCCACTTAGTCTGTCATGTTTTGTTATAGCAACCCATACTGACTGAAACATCACATTCTTCCTGAACCATATGGTTGTAGAACCTTTTTATCTTGAGTAATTATAAGAAAAAAATGTCTTTAGAAGAAAATGCTAATTTTACTGATAGCTGCACATTGAATCAAGATTTGCATATTGATTTTTCATAGTTGTTAACAACTATGGTGCAGGCCAAAATCAAAGTGAACATTAGTTTTTCTATCTGCATAAATTTGGCCTAAGTAACATTTTATTACAGTAACTAATTTCTATCATTTATTCATCTTAATAGCAATATGTAGTATGAGTCTTCCAAAAGACCATTTTCCACCATCTGTATACCTATGAGTTATTAGCTCCCTTTTGTTCATTCACATACAACTTATCAAGAAATGAGCAAAACATCCAGGGATACAAGGAAAATTATAGCCATTTGGAATGTATCACAGAAAGACATAAAATTGCTTACGCAAAATAGATTACTTTAGTTGGACTCCTCAAAGTTATTAAGTTCCTGAATATTTTTGTAAAATAGAACATAAACCTCACTGCAGATTTGGATTCTATGACAGACAACTAATGTGCTAAAAATGCTATAATCATCCTTTAATAAATAATGTTTATTTACCATAGGAAAATAATACATATTTACCCTAGATATATAATATCTTCAAAATTATTAGATGAAATTGTTATGAACTTAACCATGACATCTGGGTTTCATCAGTCTCCTCATCTGTTAAATAAAAAGTCAGATTTCCTAAATTCTCTCCCTGATATATTCTGAATATGTCTTCTAAAATTTATATGTTGAAACTTAATCACCGATGTGGTATTATTCAGAGGTACAGTCTTTTGAGAGATGATTGTTATGCAAGCATAGTCCTCTTAGATGGAATCAGGGCCTTTTGAAGAGGGCTTGAGAGTTTCCCTTTCCCCCTCCATGTGAAGATATAAAACCCTTTGTCCTCTGGAGGATACAGCGACATCTTAGGAGCAGAAAGCAACCTTCACCAGACACCAAATCTGGCAGTATCTTGATCTTGGACTTCCCAGTCTCCAGGTGTGAGGAAATAAATTTTTAATCTTTAAAATATCTAATCTATGGAATTTTATTAATGCAGCACAAATAGTTTAAGACACTCTCTGGATTCTAACATTTTATAACTTGTTATTTCTATTTGTAAAAAAATTGAAATGATAGGCCACATTCTCATCATTGGCAATTCTTAGAGAAAATGCTCAAGGGAAATAAATTCTAGTTATCACTGTGTGCCAAAGATGGACTTTTTAAATGTTTTGCCAATTGACAATGGACTCCATACATCCCCTAAAGAAAGATAACTAGTAATGATAAGTCTAAGGAGAACACAGGGAGAGTTAACTGAAATAAATTAGCTCCTAAGTTGACAGGAAGAAACAAAGTACCAGACTTCACTAAAGTTTGTTTTATATCAATGCCCAAACTAATAACATTATTCTGTACTCAAAGAAAGACAATTCAGAATTAACACATTGTGATTTTTCTACTCAAGTTAATAGATACAATTTGCTGACAAATTTTGTTTCAACTAAGCAGGTTTTTTTTTTTTTTTGCATATTTGAAAAAAAACCTCTGATTTTACATAATAATGTGACTCAAGAAGGAAAAAAATCATATTATACCTATATAATAAAATATTTTCTATGTTTCTTTATAATGGCAGAAATATAGCTAATAAAGATATTAAGTTGTACCTAAAATACCAATAATATGCATCTCTACTGAAAATCACTATAATAAAACAAGATTTGATTCCTTATATCCTATTATATAATAAGAGCTAAATAAAATTGATTTAAACTGTAAAATCACAGATAAAAATCTTATTCATTTACTGGAACTTTCAGATAAGTGTGCTTTTAATAAGGATTGGAAGTTTTATAAAGGCTGGAGGTATAATATAAACAATATGAACAAAAAGAAAAAAAAGTAAATCCAAAATATTGTATTAAAAAATTTCCACTTGAAATTTTGAGAAATACATATAGTATTCAAAGAATAATTTTCAGAAGTTTTGTATACTCACTTCTTGTTTAGTAATAGAGCTTTTTCATGCTTTTGAAAGAGCATTACAGACCAGTCAATTCTTAAATCTGGCAATAAAGTGAGATACCACATTGATTCATGCTGTTATAAAGTTTATGCCTGGCCACAGTCTCTCCTCCAGGATATATACAAACAAAGCCAAAAAGAACATCTAATTGAAGATACAGGTTCTCTTCTCACTGTAAATTTTGCAAACCTATCTTGCATGCATCAACTTACTGACATTTAATCTTAAGATTAAAAAGTCTGTTTTCTTGATTATCAGAAAATGGTTAAGCATGGCAGAATGTATTATATTAGAAGCTAAAAGAGATCTAACCTTGTGCTGACAAAGGATAAGTTTTTATTATTAGTAGCCAATGAAAAAATATACTCAGGATTCCAAATTGAGGTAATAAGAACATGGAATCTAAGAATTCACTTACATTTATCAAGGAAAATATTCAAGATATTGTGGATTTACAGAGATGTGAAAACAGAAGTCTAGGAGATTAGGGATAGCACACAAGACAATGGACTCACAGGCTTACTTTAGAGAAACTAAAGAGGAATCCCAAATATTTCACTTCCACTAGTAACTGTAGCTTCTCGCAATAATTTCTTTCTTCTATTTTCTTCCTGGATAATCACCTCATCCTGAGATGCCCTGAAATTTTTAGGGCCCGAGCAATAAAAAACAGAGAAGAAGGGGAATCAAACTTGCATGGTTTTTCCTCTTATTTTCAAAGACCCTATTTTCTCATTAAAGGAATTCTGAATTTAGGTAGGCCCTTGAGGGTTTGGGTTGTATGACAGATCTCTAAAAAAGAAGGGACCATGAGATGTAAATGTTTACTAGAGACATTATGTCTGGAAATTAGAAAGAAGCATCAGTGGATTTTGGATGAGAGATGCTTAAATTTCATTTTTCCTTCTTTTCCTCCTTGCCATTGTTCATCTCTGTTCTGAACCAGTGAATCTTCTGGGCCGACAATAGACAAGGTAGAAATGAAGATTCAATTGAATAGTATCCAAGTAGCAAAGGGATGAATCAGTGGGGTCAGCAAAAACTAGAAGTGAAAGCAAGCCCAGGGAACCCTTCAGGTGGCTCACATGTAATACCCTGCATTGGAGAAGGCCAGCATGGGCCCATCTACTTTACATCTTCCTCCCCACAAAATTACAGTCACAGAGTTTATTATCTGAGGTTTCACAATACCATAATACAAACTGACTGGATTATTCTGCAAATGGGGAACAGGGTCTCCTGAGGGAAACTGTTTTGGCTCAATGTTGCTAAATCCTCAATAGTATTTATATTCTGCACCATGTATTAAGATTGAATGGGCCTTATGAGGCAACTTAGTGCAAACTACTCAATTTAAAGTTAATGAAATTTGAGAGTCAGTAATGTAAAAAGCCATTTACCTGAGGCCAAAGATGGAACTAGAAAGCATGGCTCCTCACCCTTTAATTTTTTAAAACAAAATTTAATTATAGAGAATTTGAGAGAATAATAATCTTGTCATATTGATTTCCACATTGTTTATACAATAATATTGTTAAGGTGGAAAATTCTAGTTTCCCAATTCCATTTTATAGTTTCCTATTCTGGATGGAAGTTGGGTGTGTTCTCTTCCAATTCCTGCATTTAAGTTTTTAATCCAGCTCTATTTTATAATGTTTATGAAATTCTAAATAAGAAACCATGTATACTCCTGCTAATATTTTAGCAACATTTTTTTCAGTTTTTAATCAACATTTTTCTCCAATATCTACATGGACTCATATAATTATACTATGTACATTCATTTTACCTTTTACTCTTTTCTTTTCTCTACTTCCCTTATTTTTTGTCTTCTACTAAATTAATTAGTATTTTTCTTTTAATTCCTTTATCCTCCCCATAATAATTTGGAAAGTACACGTTCTACCATGCATGTTAAATGAGTAAATTGACTTAAAATATTCTAACGAAGCCTAACTTTAAATGATTAGTCTACTCCATAGTCTACTCCACTCCACAGTTCTGCCTCCTCAGAAATATATTTGTACTTTATTTTGAACTGCCACCCCACTTTTTGTTCATTTTAGTGTTATCCTATATCTTGGTTCACACTATTTTACCCATCCATATTCCCCATATATTCATGGGGTTATTTTTCTATTCAATTATTATTTAGATTTGAGCATTGTGCTTTTTCAACTTTAGACTCATCATGGTGTCTATTATTTTATTTTATGTCTATTTTCCTTTGGGCTCAAGTGTTTCCTTTGTAGTTTTTTAGGTGAAAGTTGGTAGCTAGTAAACACTTGCTATTTAAAGGTATGAAAAATACTATTGATCTTTAACTTTCAAATGATAGTTTAATTTGGTATTGAACTAAAAGATGCTAATTATTTTTTGTAAATGCTAGAAAAGATTTCTCCTTTATCTAATTTTGGTGATGAGAAATGTACTGATGAAAAGTTTGTCAGATTTTTTAAAAATCTTTTTTCTCTAAAAAATAACAGAACCAATATTTTTTTCTTGTTCTATAGTAGGATGAACATGTCTCATTTATTCTTTAAAAGACTTATTTTTAGCACTTAACGAGTTTTCAGTTTCAAAAATTTTTCATTAGATATGTTTTCAAATGACATTTTCTTGATATTTCCTTGAGCTCCTATTAGATATGTATAGAAATCTTTCATTTCTTTCTCCATGATTTTCTCAACTTGTAATGTGGTATTCTGGTAATCACCCCCAATTCACCTTTGGGTACATTAAGATTCTCCTCACTTCTCTCTAGTCTGCTGGTTTTTTTTTTAAAGTCCATTTTATTGGGTTTTTAATTTCAATCATTTTATTTTCTCTAATTTACATTTGGTTCTTTTGTAAGGTATCCCTCCCTTTCTTTCCCTCTCTTTCAAATCATTTATTCTCTTTCTTCCCTCTTAATGCCTTCTCTTGCTTGCAAATATTTCTTCTTTTACTTACTTGCCTCTTTTAAACATCCTTAAAGTCTCAGTTTCTTCTAATAGCTATGGCTCCTTATGGTTACTAATCCTGACTATTGCATTATGTCACAGGCTTCCTATTTCTGTTTTTTATAATTCATTGTTAACTTGTCCTCGGTTTGATATACCTTATGTTCTTTAATCTTAATGGATGATTTTATTAACTTCTTTGGAGACTTTTCTATATGTATATATGGTGACCAAGTAGGTCACATACTTATTTGTGTAATAAGGTTGGAAATCACAGTTTTTCTATTTGATTCTGCATTCATAGTCTTGAGTCAACAGATTTAACTCTCCCCTTAGGACTTCCTTAATCTTGTAACTAGATTTATAAAGGAATCTTTAGATATGAGAGGCCTTTATTACAACCTCCCAATGCAATTAAACTCCATCCTTTAAGGTTTATGTAGAGAGAGCTTTATACCCATGAGGCACTCCTAAGTACTGCTGAAAATTTACTCTTAACTTCTCACACCTGAAGATTTCATTTTGTTACCTGCAATTTTTACTACTTCTTATTTTTCAATCTAGCATCTGTATGTGAGTGGGGCAATAGGAGTACTTTCCCAAACCCAGATTTAATTTCACCATTTCCACCTTTACCAGAAACACGTAGTACACATTTTACTACCCCAAACAATCAATTCAAATCACAAATCATTTAATGTATATCTTCTTTGTTTACAGCACTGTAAATGTAAACATAAGTCTCATCTCCCTTCAAAGAGTTTGTAATATAGTGTGAATTAAATGAGATAAAACATTTACATTTTAATAAAAAATAAAATATAAAAGGTACTGACATAAGATCAGTGTATATTCAGCAGGGCAACAATACTCTGAGTGGTGGTGGTGGGGAGGATTCATGGAAGAGTTAAAACTTCAACTGGTTATAAAATCAGATGGGTTTAGGAAAGCTATGAAGTTAGAAGTGTTTCCGGTCAAAAGAAATGGATATGCTATGGAGGTGAGGATGAGCAAAGAATATTGAGTACATAATGATTATCATTGCCTGAACTTGGGTAGTTCAACACCATTGGAGAGAAAATTCTAAAGAGCTTTATTTTTAAGAATCTGAACTTTATTTATTGAGGATATTTTAAGCAAGAATGCTATGATGTGAGACTGTTGCTCTGAGGTTAATCTGGCAGTGTTCTGCATCATGGCATGGGAGAACAGAACAAGGGAAGCATTGAAATCAATTGCAAACGGATAAAGGCTCAGACCAGGAGATTGCTAAAGGAAGTGGAAAAGAAAGGGAAACCCACAGAGGCAGCACCGTGTATTTGCACCCACTTTGTTCCACAAAGGATTCTGTGTCTCTTTGAGAAAATACAAAAGGATGGCATAGAAATAGAAGAGGGAATTTCATACAGAGAGTAAAGCAAAATTGTTGATCTTGTGGCTTCTGCCTGGCAGTGCAAATACAAAGATGCTATGGGAAGTGTGCTTAGAAAGGAAGGCAAGATTTTTTTCTAGACATGCATTCTAAAAATAATTCTTATTTATATTCATCAGTGGTTTTTAAATTGGAGGTTCTCTGCTCTCCTAGAAAACACTTATCATTGTCCAGAGGTGTTTTTGATTATTACACCATGCAGGGGAAAAGGGATGCTACTGGAATCTAGTGGCTACAGGTGAAGGATGCTACTGCACAGCCTACCAGGTCTGGGCAGCCTTCCCAGGAGAGAGAGCCTGGTCCACAAGCTCAACAGTGCCCAAAGAGAAACCCTCATGTACTGATGCAATGAACCATGCTCCCACAATAGTCTAAGGGAGAAAAGTGGGATTAGATTGACTATTTTATGTAGATTCACTTATGTATTCAATGAATTTGATATATTAAACTTATTGAACTCACAGTTCTCTGAGCAGAGCATGCAGTCTACCATAACCTGTTCTATTTCTTTTTTTTTTCCACATAAACTTACCCAAATCAAAACTTTATACTCTAATTTCAAATTCTAAATTACTTATTTTCATGCTTGTTTAATAGATTATTCCTATCTCTCCCCTGTCTACCCTCCTGTAATTGCTCAAATGCAAGCTTTATCATCTCTAGAATCTTTGTGAGTTTTGCTCACTGCTATTTCTTATCAGTAGAGCTCCACACAGAATAGATCTTAATAAATCCTTTTTTGTGTGAATAAATGAATGATGACTAAGACTATATAGATGTCTGGTAGTCTAACTAATGTAATTGAAGTTTAGAAATTAAGAGTCTTAGAGGAAAGAAAAGTAGGTATGACTGTAAATTATCTTCCTCACACATTATTTCCTTCTTTTATACTTTTCAATGAAGATGAACTTTAGACTCCAGTGATAGTTTTTCTTTGAAGAACCATGGTGACAGAATCCCTTAGTGCTGATTATAAAACTCTGGGAAGAAATGGGAGAGCACACTGATTGAGGACAATAGGAGTCAAAGACTATGGTGCTGTAAAATTATAGATTTTCTAACAATTTAAAAGTATGCTAGCACCTTCCCTAGTAGAAAAATTATAGTAGAATGTTTTATTATCCTGATATTCAAGCTGGAGTAAAGTTCAACCTTCTATTTCTCAATGTAGTTTCTCTGAACTCATATTATTAATCATAAATGATACTGTTTATGATGATATTGTCAAGACAAAAATTCATAACAACGGGTAAAAATCTCCATTCATAAATTTAAATTCACAAGATTTTAAGTAAATGTTACCTTCATTATACATCAAAATAAGAGATAACAATCAACTAAAATACATTAATACAGCAACAAATTATTTGGTATCAGAAATATAAGAATTGTAATAGAAAGGTCTTTGACAGTAATGCAGTGATAAATAAATGTTCCAAAAAACTGAAAGTATCACTAATATTAAAAGTCTACATGGAACAATATAAATCACAAAAATACATACAGGAAAACTTACTAAAATTCATTTTAATAGTAACATATTATTAATTATGATCGAACTTCCACCGAACAACAGCTTTTTTGGGGGGCAGTACTGGGGAACAAACCTAGGAAGTCCCACATGTGCCACTGCTCTACCACTGAGCCATGCCCTCTACCCCATCTCAGTACTTTAAGACCATATTTTTAAAATGAGTAAATTTCTTGAAAGTGAAACTGAGTTGTTTTATTCTGAAGACTGCTCAATAATAATTTCATTGATATAAGGAATAGGGGTGTAACTCATTGTATAGCATGTACTTTGCATTTGTGAGGCCCTGGATTCAATCCTGAGCACTGTAAGACACACACACACACACATACACACACACTATTTTCTCAAAGAAAGAACTATGTGTTGGTATTTATTTTCTAAAGTATGTGCTAAGCATTGCCAGAAGGGATATTAATAGTTCTTCATCTGTACCAGCTTCTCCAGTCCTACAGCTTCATCACATTTTGTAGCATGATTCAAATTATACCCTTGAACCACATCTGTATTTTTTCTTGAATTTAATATCAAAGTACACATGGAGATATTTGAATATAAAATTTTAATTATTTAGAAGCATTTTTTTCCCAATATGCTCCTTTCTTTTTTCTGGAAATCAATTTTTCCATGGATTTAATTTTAAACATCTTTCGTTGATTTTGATTTTTTCTAGCATTTTCATATAAAACTGAGCCAAATAATACCTTTTACAATAAATTGAAATGCCTTAGATGTAAAAAAAAGTAATTGAGACAATCAAGCATGAAATAATAAAAAAAGAGATAGAATTCCTAGAGTAAATATATCAATACACAAAATCCATTTATGGTCCATTAATAACGGACACTTAGTCACACAAAAATAACTCCCCATTTATTTTTTTTTAAATGCAGTAGAAATTCATATGGAATTCCACAATCCAGGTAAATAAAGAACTAGTAAATTTGCCTTTATAAATCACATTAATATTCTGTTTTGCTGTGTCCTTATGCATGCATACACAGTGAGAGAGAAAGGAAAGATAGGAGGAGGAGGGTAGGGAGAGAATGGTGCAGGCATCGTCCTTCTACTTTGTACTGGGAAATAAATTGGGTTAGCATGAGATAGCAATCAGAAATCCACTTAGAAGACTGAGGATATAGCTCAGTTGGTGGAAAAAAGAAAGAAAGAAAGAAATCCACTTAGAAATCACAGAGCCTTGCTTTCAACCACATTTAAAACAACTAGACATTATAAACACACACACACACACACATACACACACACACACACACACACACATATATATATATATATATTTTTTTTTTTTTTCTTTTTTCTCCTCATTATGACTTAGGTCCACACTGATGCCCACCATACTTATCATTTAGGTTAAATTCCTTTAGCAATATAATGGAAGAATATCACCCATAAAAAATGTACCATGCTATCTCTTTAAAATTACCTCTTCTCCCCTTTCCTTTCGAGGTTTAAGATAGAACAGCAAAAAGAAAACTAGTTGCTTAAAAGCAAATTGGTGTAAAGGCTCAGATCATCCAGGTTTCTGTCTTGCTTGGCACTGGACCAGGGTCTAGCACAGTATTCTTTCTTAACTTCTTTCAAATAGTGAAGAAGACTGTACTATATCAAACCAATCTGAAGCAGCTTCAAACCTAAGTATTTTAAGTCAAAGAGGAAAAAAAAAATACAGTGTCAGTCAAATCCTGGCAAGAACAAAAGTCTCACTCTGATGGTTCATATGAACATAGTTCAAGGAAGGGGCTGTTTGGAGAACTGGGCTGCAACATGGAAGACACGGCCTTCCTTGATACTAAGAGAGGAAAGAGCCACTGGTGTGCTGGTGCCATAGAGGAGGTGCTTTCCAGGGCAGGCGTAGCCTTAGGATGACATAGCTACTGCTGGAGATGCTGCTCTGAAGACAGGAGGGCAGAAATATGGACCACTCAAACCACCTTTCTCCCCTCCTTCTATATCTCTTCTATTATACTTCACTAACCAAACACAGGCACTTCACCTAAGCCAGGGGCCAGGAAGTAAGGAAATTCGAAATTCAGGGGTCCACCTTCCTGGCCTTAAAACATAGAAGAAAAGGAAGGAGAAGCCATCTGCAGTAGTAAACAGACAAAAATTGACAAAAACACTGTCTTTTAAAGTTACATTCTTGTTTTCTCTCTAGAATTCTATATTAACCAAATTAATCAAGAATTAAAATGGAAGATCTGACCGAATCTTTAATCTAAAAACTAAACGTCAGATTTGTCTTTTTCATTTAGTCTTTGACATGAGACAACTGACAATCATCCATTTCTTATCTGGAGCCACCATCTGTAAGAGAGCTGCAAATGGAGTTAGAGCTGAGAGGACATTTAGTGCAAATTAGCAAAAGAAAATCCCAACAGAACGCAAGAGCCCCCCAGTTATAATTTGGAAAGGACTGCACAAGGTGATCCAGTTTCACTGTTCAAGACACTGCCCTCTGTCCCATGACACAGATACTGACGTTAATTTCCACAGATCCAATTCCTGGCATCTATGAAAATCTTACTAAATATTTGTTGATTTCAATTCTGGAGTGTAAGATTCTTGAATGACGGGGAACACACACAAATGGAAAGGCTAAAGGGAAATATGTAGCATTGTGATCCATAACTTAATATTGGATCACAAAATCAACTTGGTACTGACGAGGATTTTAAATAAATATGGGAAGGGGGGAAATGCAAATGTTCAGGGTATGGTGCCAGTGGATGGTGAAACTTTCGTTTTTACCTTTACATACATGAGTAGACTGAGTCATAATATGAAATGTATGTATCATTGTGGGTGTCAGGTTCCTTAGTTCAAGATTTTTGGAAACCATTTGCACATGGCAATTCAACTATCAATTAGAAATAAAAATTCTAGAGTCACGAAAAACAAAACCAAAGCAAAAAAACAAAACAAAACAAAAAAACCCAACAAAACAGGGCATGATGAACCATGAGAAAATGAGGTCCTGGAGGGTTACAGCAAGAGAGCACAGATGTTTTACAAGTATATAAAAGGAAAATAAGTCCCTAGTAATTCACCTATGAACAGTGTTTGAGAAACTAAAGGCTATGAAGACTAACATTTTAGCTAAATATTACACTGCAAAGGTATTTGGTGAGAAAATGTTCTGGAAAGATAAATTACTATAATACAAATTATATAAAATTCAAGCAAACATGAGGCAATCAATGATCAAGATTTTGTACAGAAAAATGACTGTATATGTAGCTAAGTAAATGGCACTTGAATCTAAATTCCCATTTAATATTTGTTCATCATTTTACCTGTGTGACTTACATAGTTGTTTTATGACCAATAATAATCGCATTGGAAGGGCAATTTAAATTTTGGAGTTCTCTTTTTAAGCTGAAGAAAACTTAGTAAATGTTTAAAAATACATTCTTTTGCCATTTGATGACTATTTTTATTTAAGTTGTAAAAGTGTTATCCTGGTAATTCAAGAACAGAAGGAATAAGTCTGGCATATTCAACTACTTGCATATCTCTAAGCAAGTTACCTAAACTCTCTGTCATCCAATTTCTTTTTTTTCCCCTTATAAAATTTAGATTATAATTCTTGCCATAAAGCGTCATTGAGTTAGACATAATGCATGGTGAGAAGTTTTATCCTCACATATTCTAAGTCCCTACAAACCACTGGATTTGGTGGAGTGTCACTGATGATGAAAATAATATTGTGGTGAATCCTTCGTGCCCCACATGATACACATAATACCTTCATGCCCCGATTTCCATGTTTGAAGACTTCAGTAAGAAGAATACAGCAAGTCTCTCCATCTACCCCTGAGAGCAACAGTGAGTTAACTGATTTGTGAAAAGGAAGTGGACTATTTTAGTCAGTCTTTTCCTCCTTCCCCCTTTCAGGAGTCAACCTTACTCCAAATGGACACTCTCATCTTCTATCTCCTATAAACATCTAGTAGCAGGCCCCCTGGGAGATATCTGTGAGTGTCCTCTTGCCTCAAAGAAGAGATGGTATTTCTAGTTAATAAGGGGTGAGAATTATGGAGCTCTTTTGGTGCAGATTTAAAACTAATAAATTTGTCTTAAATACAGCTGGTGGTATTTTGACCTGTGGCTTGTCAAACTGTTTTGAATTCAAAAGGAGGAGAAAAGGATATTTATTAGCCTTTTAAGTCACAGGGATTAATATTTCTGTGGTCTTTTTATTTCATGTTGCAAGTGTTTTAAGGTAAACAAAAGAATGACCTTCCTCTATTAAAAGAAACTGTCTTGAATAGGAATATAGATATTAGTTTGATGTGAAGCTACAGGGAGTATTTCACAATTGTGTAGTTTTACATACATTCTGTGACTTAGATGGCATCCATTCCTGTTTGCATGAACCTATGTTAGCACTTTAAGGCACAGCATATTTTCCTAAAATAAACAATTTTGTTAAATAGTCATTGTTGCTTCCTTAATTATATGTCAATTATAACATTATAAAAGGGGATTACTAAAATTTTTTGGGCAAATCCATTAATGAATTCACAATTAATTGCAATTTTATTGATATATATGCTCACAGACAAGATAGAGATTTTGTGTATTATACAAAGCTACCTCTACTCACCTTTAAAACAATAATCCATAATTCAAGCAATTTATTTATATTCTAGGTATAAATATTTTTCAGGTTGAAATACATTTTTTTAAAAGCAAAAATACCCCCAAAGTGTTTTGTCTATGATTCTCTTACTTCATAATTTAAACTTGCAGTAGAAAGAAGCAATATTAGCTATAGTTAAATTGTTAACAAATGACATATTTTCCTTCAATCAGTAGAAAGTTTATCAGTACAACATTTAAAACTAAAATATGCAATTCTATTACATCCCAAAGTTCTGAACACTGCTTGCTATCCATTTCTTTCAAGAAAGCTTAATAACAGATCAACAGGAAGGTGGGTGGTTTATGACTGAAGATTCTTGCATGTTGGGGAATCGTTGCCTTTGGCAAGCTTATTAGGTGACAGCTGATATACTGTTGGAAAGGACTCTGTGAAAATGCTATTCTGTTGCATCTTAATTCTTTTCCCTTGGATACAGTACAACTCTAAGACTTGAATGGCTTGCTATTTAACTGTAAGTGCTGATGCTGAAAATTCAATATATTACTTTGGTGTAAATGATCGTATAGTAATCACTACTGATATCACCGACTTCCTTCTGAAACAGATGCTAGGAAATGAATTTCCTGAATTAAGATAGTAGAGTGTTGAAATGCTCACTAAAAGTTAACATTCCAGATGTTCCAAGACTCTTCTAATTCCAAACTTTTTTTTAAACATAGAGATAGAGCTACCTTCTGTTTCCTCCAATCAATCAATGATGTTGATATGATTCCGAGGTCTGTGTTAATACACTTCACATTGAGTGCTCTGAAATGTATATTTTCTATGTAATTCTTTTATCATGATGTATTTGTCTCAAGTATGCTGGCTTTTAGTGTAATGTCCTCCCTGGAGTAGGATTATTTGTCTTTACAAGACTTACAATGTGTAAGACAAGATATCCCCTGAGGATTTTAAGGGATATTTCCTTTAAGTTGATTTTCCTTGAGGTGAGGCTGAATGTCAAATCAGAGACAAGAAAGAATCAGAGTTCCTCTGCCACCTTTTTCGCATGGCTGTAATTCTTTGTTTATATGTACATATAAGCTCAAATATGCTCTGTACTCAAATTAATTCTAGGGATGTTTATAGTAATAAAAAATCACACAAATATTATTTTCAAAATTAGGAAATACTTAGCATGCACAAATTTGGACTGATGATTAGCAAGTACCACAGGCATTCAGAAATGCTATACACATAAACATATATAATACTGTCATTTGGGGAACCCCTGGACTGCCCTGCCCCTTCCCTGCAACACGCACATATACATACAGAAGCCTGAGACCTAAAGTGGCATGGAAGATTGTTGCAAATTTCATGCTCTTTCTTCACTGTTCTATGACTCTTTTCTTTGACCATGTAAGACAAAGAATCATTCATAAATGGGCCAGAATGAATAAGAAACAAACTTTAATACCACTAAAACTATACTGGGAGGAGATTTATTATGCCAAGAAAATTATTATAGACAAAGTGTGTCTGCTGCTTTAAAAAAATAAATTTGAAATCGATGAATGACACTAGGTGTAAGCAGGCAATAAACTCTCTTTAAAAAAGAGATCCTTGGAGTGAGTTATAGTGGCTCTCAAATACAATAGGAATGAAAGGGTGACTGAATAATTTATCAATCTACCTATCACTTTTAATTAATATGCAAAATAGTACATTATATTTTTTAAAACTACCTTTTGTTCTATACTAGTATTATAATAGAAATAGTCCAGTTTTTTGCTACCTTCTTTATCATAAGAATTTCTTAGAAACACACTTGAAAATTTGCCTCCTTACATAATGGCTAAGAACATAGAACATTTTATACCCTGCCATGTTAAAGTCTTGATTGCTCACACATTCAGTTCTTTAAAATATGTTAGCTTGACAGGAAAGGTATTTTCAGATATTCAAAGCCAGGATTAGAAAAATCAGAATACAATGTAAATTACAGAATACTTTGGTAGGATGCACCAATCTTGGACTAGTGGCCATAAATTGATCTTGACAGAGCTATTTACAGTCATGTTTAAAATGCACAATTTAACCTGAAGCAAATAAAAGGTGTATATGACATCAATGCATTCATAAGCAATCCTTCACTCTCTAGTTGAAGAACTTTTTTTTTCATACTGTCAAAGAAGTTAAAAAAACACATTTTGTAATATTATTTTCTGCAGCTCAAATAGATTCACTAAAGTTAAATAAAATATTATCTATACAATAAAAGAAAACCACTCCTTAGAACAAGAGCTAAACTGTTTATTAGAATTCCTAATTGTGAACAACGTATTACATTGGAGAATGATGATATAACTTCCATCAGTGATACTACATGTATTTGATGATCATAATTAAGGTCAATAAGGGTTCATACACAGTTTCTATTTTTATTTACGACTAAGCATAAGAATACTTACCAGAATACTCTGCTCTATTTTTCACTTTTGAGTAGTGATTTCAATTATTTTTAAAGGATGAGTTAGAAGAACCTTTCAGTTAAAAATCATACTGAAAAGGCAAACTTGGATTTATAGATAAGAAGCATCACAATAAGGGTGACTTGAATGCAAACCGCAGGTTTGGTGGCAATGCACCACTGACTTACACTGAACACGGAATTCTAAAACATTTTTGGATGTTTCACCTAATATTATTTTTTATAATTTGTCATAATAATGTTAGTTTTACAGTTAGGACATTTAAGCTTTTTCATTGAGTACCCTGAACATAAATTCAAAGTTGATAGATACTATATGGACATTTTATATAAGCTCATGGATTAGCCTATGACTCACACCAATATCCCTTTCTTTATGTACTGCATCTTCAAGCCAACTAGTTTTACATCCAAATATTAATAAATATGTGAAAGAAAACTACGAAGACTTGATAACAATTACCACAGTCTACTATGCCCAAGTATTACACATGTTCCCAAAGTGTTGCTATGACTTGTAATTGTCATTTATAAAACTAAAGAAAATAAACACATCAAAAAATTTTGTCTTCCTATTTTAATTTTTTTGCTATTATTTCAACCCACAACACTTGTGTGGATATTCTGCTATTTCTCTATTCTTATACTTTCCAGGTAAGCTGCATTGCACAAATATGGTTTCTTTTTTTGTGTGTGGTTTGGGTGTATACTGTGGATTGAACTCAGGGGTACTAAATGCTCTGCCACATTCCCAGCCCTATTTTGTATTTTATTTAGAGACAGGGTCTCACTGAGTTGCTTAGCACCTCACTGTTACTGTTGCTGGCTTTGAACTAGCAATCCTCCTGCCTTAAGCTTCTGATGCCACTGGGATTACAGGCATGTGCGGCCGTACCCAGCTACAAATATGGTTTTCATATCTACTCTGAAACACATTCTTTGGAAGTTATTTCTTCTTATTAATATGTAAAGAATTTGAGTATATTAACGACACTGGCAAAAGTAAAAATAACTTGAAGTTGAATGCAATTTTGTTTATATCTGGCTCAACTTTAAAATTATTCCAAATATTCTTTACTTCACTAAAAATTAAGCATTATATTTTATCTAGAGTTTTCAAAGCACTTTTTCTATATGAGGTAACTGGAGAGTCATCATGACCAAGTGAAAGGTAAGGCAGCTGTTATTATGTCTGATTTAAGTTTGAAGAAATTGTAGCTAAGTAACGACAATTTAGTCTCCTATATTCTCACTCCAAAATGTTCAATGTGAATTTTCAAATAATAAGTAGTACATACTTGATATATGCATATTTATAAGCATTACAAAAATAAAGATCAGTATGGCAAGTAGTTTTTCAATTGCCCCATCCCTGTTCTATGTATACACTAAAACACATGCTGACTTAGAACCATCGTAATTGAAAAGAGTCAGTTGACATTTAGGAGCATAATAAAAATTCAAAAAATTTTCTAGAGAAAACTGTTATTATGCCAGCTCTGCTTAGACAGAAAATGCAGGGTTTCACCTAATATTTCTAGTTTTGCCATAGGGGTTTTCCAATCTAATGACAATGATGCCTTTCTACCACTGCCTGAAAATGCAGGCTACTAGACAATTAAGTACACTTTCAGCTATAACATTGGACAAATGGAGCCCTCTCTTCATGTTCATGAAATCCACTGTTCAGCAGGAAAACAAAGACCATATGACCCACGTGTGCTCCAGAAATCAAAACAATTTGCTGATACTGTTGCAGAGAAAGAGTGCTGTGACCTCTCTGCCTACTTAGAAGATACAGGTGCAGCTTGGGAGAGAACAAATTTAGAGACTGACTCAGAAAGAATACAGGAAGGGCATGAGGCACAAGCAAATAAAAACCAAGCAAGACATACATCATGGTTAACTTTGCAGTGTTCAGACAGAAAGAAAGCTGCATGTAACTTAAAGAAGACCAATGCAAGTTTCTAGACTAAAAAAAAAAAAGGGGGGGGGGGACCAGGAAAGAAAACAGATGGAGACAGAAACACCACCAATGAATAAACAAGACATTAGGACAACGCTGCCACAGAATCAAGGTCTGTCAAATAGTAACACAGAAATATTCTGGCAGAGGGTGGCTCCACAGGGCGTCTCGAGTGCCACCAGGCATAATACTGAGAAACATGCTTCAGTGATATGTCATTGTCTCCAGAAGCACCTGCCAGGTTTTGGCACTGTCTCGAGTGCTCACATTTTATGACTGTCTGAGCACTTGGCCCACGTGCAAGGTATGAAAGTGGGTGTGAGTGTGGGTGTGGGTGTGGGGCTGTGTGGGTCCCTGTGTGTAGGCTGGGGCATATGTGCCTGCGTAGATAGAAGTATAATGATGCTAGTAACAACAACCAGCATCTATTGATTACTTAGAAGTGCCAATCACTAGCTAAATTCACAGAAGGACTCTGTGAGTTCAGCACTATAATTATGTTCTTATCTAACTGCAGATGATGAAGCTGAGGTACAGAACAGGTATCTGCCCCCAGTCATAGCTAGTAAGTAAAGGAACAAGGTAGTCTGGTTGCACATTTCATGTTCTTAATACTCTTTTTGTGTTTCCAAAGCATAGAATCCTGGTACATGTAATTTTTTTCCAGCCTACATCATTCCGATTCTCATGAACCAACATTATTGACTTTTACTGTGTGCTATCAATGAATATATATATATATATATATATATATATATATATATATATATATATATGGAATATCTTAGGAGGTAAATTACTATGTAACATACAAATCACTGACAAAACTAGAATTAAAAATGTGTCTCTCTCCTTTTATCTTCTTGATTTCATGGGTCACAGTGTGAAGTAATTATTTATACCTTTGACCAGTACATCTTCTGTTACCTCTGCAGGCTGCTAGCTGTTATACGAGCCACAGTGGACACACATAAAACAGGTAGTAGAATTCCACCAAACCCTTTCCCACTATCTTTATGCACACACAGAGAAAGGCCACCAGGGGTTAAAATGGCTAATATTAAGAAATACACAAGCTGGACAGAGGGCCATGCCTGAAATCCCAATGATTTGGGAGGCTGAGACAGGAAGATCACGAGTTCAAGGCCAGCTGTACCAACTTAGCCAGACCCTCAGCAACTTTGTGAAATTCTGTCTCAGAATTTTTAAAAAATGAATTAAAAAGATTGAGGATATAGCTCAGTGGTAAAGCACTCTGGATTCAATCACCAGTGCGAAGAATAAGAAGCAAGAAGGAAGAAGAAAAAGAGGAAGGAGGAGAAGAAGAAGGAGAGAAGGAGGAAGAAGGAGAACAAGAAGAAGAAAGAAATTCACAAGAAAACATGGGTCTAGTTAACTTTACCTTGCTCCACACATTTCTATATTTTTGGTCACTTAATAAAAGTAAACTCCACCTATTTTTCTTCCTTCTCCATATACTTAACTACATTTTCAAATTTAAAACAATAGGATCTTGTCTAGTGTTTTGAGGTCTGACTGGAGTCACTTGGAACATCACTTTACACCCAGTGAGTGGCAGTAGTAATTAATTTTCACCATGATTTTTATTATAATCTGTCTTTACCTTCCACTCCTGTTCCCATGTTCTGACTGTCCTGGTCTCTAGCCCTCCAACCTCTGACATCTCTGTTCACAACTGAAACAATGTACTCTGTGTAATCACATTCCATTTGTTTTTCTAATATAAGACAAACCAGAACAAAATCCCCTGTGTTCTCAATCCCTTGCTAGATACCTCTTTTTGTTTGTTTTCTTTTTCTTTCTTTCTTTTTTTTTTTTTTTTGGAATCAGGGATTATACCCAGGGTGCTTAACTCCAGAGTCATATCCCTAACCCCTTTTATTTGTTGTTTAGAGACAGGGTCTCCCTTAATTGCTGAGGTTGGCTTAGAACTTGTGATTCTCCTGCCTCAGTTTCCAGAGCTGCTGGGATTACAGGCGAGCACCATCATGCCCAGGCAGTTTCTGTTTTCTTAACTGAGGATTGCTTCTCTGCAATCCAGTTAGTATATTATTCATATCCTGCCTCTTCCAGGGCCAAGAAGAGGAGGCGGTTTTTCCCTCCTCAACAATGTAGTTTCCAAACCATTATTTTCCTCGGTTGGAAGGCACAAAAATAAATGATTATACCTTTGGGGAGAAGGCCATCTAGTCAGCCTTTTTCCTGCTCTTGTCTGTAAGCTGCCTAGATGCAGGGATTTTTTACTTTAAATTTGGTTTATTCTAACAAACCATTCACTGATATAACCATTTTCCTAGCACTCATCAAAAGTTTTCTTTTTTTTCTCTTCTTTTACAATAACTCACTCCAATGGCCATATTCTTGATTTTGCTTTGGTAGTAATTGCTTAACCTCTTCAACATTCCACTTAAAAAATGTGAGCTTTGTTTAAAACTTAATTCAAAACCTATCTTTAAAAAAATTTATTTTTATAACACTTGTTCTTTTGTAAAATATCACCATACATCTGCTGTCTTTTCTACCTATTGTATTCCTCCTGTCTTCTAACTCGACTTCCTGCTCTGTTGAGCTTCTATCCCATGATCTATAATTCAATCTGTGTTCCCTACAATGCCTTTCATCCCATTTTCTCCTTGTCCCTGCATCAAAGCAGTCTGATGCAATCCCAACTCGGGATTGATCCAGATCTCTGCCTCTTAGCATCCCTGCTCAGTTGCTGTGCTGGACAGCTGGAGGGACAGAGGACAGTGCACTCCAGCTTCCATGGTGCTGCCAGACTCTTAACTGATGCTAATTCAGCAATGTCTGGTCCTTCAGATGTTTTTGCATTTGCCTCCTCTCACCTATTCTCCACACTTTAATAGGTTTTCATATCTCTCCATCTCCTCCACCTCTTCATTTACCAGATAACAATACCTTCTACTTCACAGGGAGTTACTAGATAAAATCATTAAGAATGCAAAATATTGATTTAGTTAAAAATATAAATGTGTACTTTTAGTTACCACATCACTCGCCACCTGTACTTATGGGCTGCCTGTTGAAAAGAATACTTAAAGCTATATTTAAAACCATCAATAGTTTCTTTAAAGATTTAATCTTAGATGTCATGAAATTTCAGCTAATGCAAATAGGAAACATTGACTTGTGAAACTTCTTGAATTTAAATTTTATGGGAACATCAGACACAAGTAAATCAAGTCTTGTAGCTCTTAATAAAGTCAGAGAATAAATTAAATGTAAAACATACACATTTCAGCCAGATTTCTTTTGGCATTAACAGGCAGTAAAATGATCCACCACACAAGTGCCAAGCTACAGAGTTTTGTAGACCACTTCTGAAATGTAGTATGCAGTTTGTGTCAACCATCTGCTAAAACCTCTTTACTTCCTGTCATTTGGCTCACATGAAATTAAAATATCGATAGAAACAATTTCTGCAGGGAAATTGGAAAAGTTAATAAGAGAGTCAATTAAAGGTTTCATGAGATTATGTAGTCTAATTTCTTGATACTTCTACTGTTCTTAATTATATAACAGGACTAAGAATAAACTACAAAATGCAATAGAAAGTCGTCTCTGCCAAGCATAAGCAAAACTATAAAGACATCTCTGGGTTAGGTCAAATGCTGTGCAATATTAGATTCACCACAAAAGCCAAGTCTGCATACAACAGCAGCCATAGTAGTAAGAAAAATTCCAATAAAGAGGCAAACCTCAGCCCTATAATAAAAGAGTAAACACGTTTAAATGCCACTGTCGGAACGTGTTGGCTCCCTGCCTCAGTGCTCCTATATTACAGCTAGGAATAGCTTTTCCTTTCCAACTGACTGAAGACTTGTTTCTGATTTCATTTTTTAAAAACATGAATGAATAAAGATCCTTGTCTCAGAAAGTGCTATTTTATCAGGATTATTGAAGAAATAAGTGTATAGTTTAGAATTCATGCTTGGTTTCTTGCCTCTGTTGTCAGATATGTTTATGCACTTCTTATGCACCTGGCCAGGCTGCATGGATCTCTGGGATTATCCCTAAGGCTCAGAAAGTACCTCCTTAAAACCTCCTATTAGTGTATTTTCTGTCTGAGCTTACCCATAATGTGCAATCTGCTTCCCCACCTGGTTATATAGTACCTTTTTTTTTTTTTCACTCATTCTAGTAATCTTTTTTGGCTATATGTGGTCTTCAACTCTATAAACCCCAAGGAACCTTCTGGTCCTCTGCTCCTAGACTCTATAGACCTGTCTCTTCTATTGATATTGAGACAGTGAGCAAACACTGTCCAATTCCAGAAGAGGCTCATGATATCCTCACTTAAAAATAGTTGCAACTGCCTCAAATAACCATCAGAAGCCAAGTAAATTCTACATCACAGTAAGCGAAGGAGTTTGTAACTTAGATTTTTTTAATTCATTTATAAGACCATTTTTTTTTTATTTGTAGTGTCATAAAATTTCCAGAATAAATATATGTTCTATTACTTTTATGAGTTACAGAGAGAAAGAATCTCTTTTCAGTCAATCTCTTCATAAGATTTTAAATTGTAATCCATAAAAAGTTTTGGACAAATGATTCAAAATGTAAAGTAATATTTTAATAGTAACTGACTCTATTATTTGCTAATTGCTATTTCTTGCAGCAAATATCAATTTCTAGAAGAAGAACATATTAATGCAAACCTTGTGCATATAATATTGAACTGAATATTAAGAGATAACTTTTGTAATCCTGAAAATAGCTTAACTTTATTATAAGCTAAACTCAGAGTCAAAATAACATGCATAAACTTCTACTGGATATCATTTTCTTTAAACAAAGCAATTTAAATCATCTATGCTGAAAAGAAATAAAATAAAACCAGAGAGCTTTGCAAGTATGATTCTTCCTGAAGAGAAAAATAAAAAGAAAGAAAAAAACAGATTTAAACAGAATCACCATGATGATAACTTTTATGTCTGGAAAGAATACTATACAGAAAAGTAGAACTTTTGGAACTTGGTTATGGTTTATTGTAAAAATGATAAAATCTAGATGCTTCAATATGATATTGTAAAATATCATAAGCATTAAACCCTTTCTACTGGTTTATGAAACAATTATAAATAAAAATATTTAAAATGTTTTTGTAATTTGTATTTATGAAGCAACATAGGGGAAAACTAAAGCTAATTAGAGTTGGATAATATTATAGTCAACTAACCAATTGTTTGTTAATAGTCACAATTACATATGGTTTGACTTTTTTCATAATACTGGGATCAAATAAAGATGGGATAATTAAAGCAAAAAAACACTGCACCTCAGATCAATAAAAATATAACTAGCTTACTCTGAGTGGTTTAATAAAATAAGCACAAATGGTCATATGTATAACAATAAGCAACAATTCTCCATAAAGAAAACCCCAAATTCAGTATAGATAAATTATTTGGAGAATTTTAACAAATTTGTAATATTGAATGGCCGATTTTCCTCCTTATATCTAAATTCATTTTTGAATGAAATTATAGATATTTGAAAGTAAATTATTAGCCAAACATCTTAATTGTAATAAGCTAAAAATATGCATTGAGAGATTCCGGTTCAATGAAAGATAAAATATTCACACTCTACACAAATTATTTGGGCTTAAAATAATTAAAATTCATGGCACTTAGTGATATAGGATATACTATAAAGATATGAACAATGACATTTTTCCCATTGAAAACAGGGAGAAGTTATTTGAAAAATTTAAAAAGTAAACAGTTTCATGAGGACTTGTAAGGAACACCACAATTTGGAACAGCATTGGTGGGTAGTAGTCGTACTACAATTTACCCTTATTTTCTGGCCTCAACTCAACTTAGGGTACAACTTGGAAGTGAGTATTATACTGAATAAAGAGAACACTAAGAAATTTTCCCTGAGACTACTTAAGAAGGTGAATATTATATTAAATATGACAACAGCCCTTCAATAAATTTTCATGCAGTGATTTGTCCAACCAATAAACTTCCATTCATTGATTCATCTGAAAATTATTTACCAAGTACTTATTATGGCCAGGCATTTTTCTTTTCAATGTTGATAGTCAATGAATAAAATAGTTCACTGGATTGTACTTTCTACTAAGGGGAGTCAGATCATAAACAATAGGCCTAATAGTTAAGCATATTCATGAGGTAGTTTAAAATAGGTGAGGAGGGCTTTCCAGAAAGATAAGAATATAAGAAGTTAAGGGGAATGGAGAGTGCTGGGAGAGGGAGCCAGACATTTTTAAGTAAGGTTGTTGGGAATCATATCTGCCCTGAGATTTGAAAAAGGTGAGGAAGTCTATGGTGCTGAATCAAGGTGGGTGAAGGAGGGTATTCATGTAGAGGAACAGAACATCCAAACACCTTTAGGAGGGGGCAAGCTACTTTTACTAGAGGTAGAGTGAGATGGTGAGACAAAAAGAGGAAGAGTGTAGGACAAAAGTTCAGACAGAAAACATGATGTAAGAAAATCATATAGGCTTTAAAAGACCATATAAAGTCTTTAGCTTTTACTCAGTACAAAGCAGAGAGACACTGTAGGTTTTTAATTAAGTACAAGATGGAAATGATCCACATTATATTTAAAAAGTGATCCTTCTCGTATATGTGTTGAAATAGACTGTGTGGAGACCAGACATGCAACAGCACATTTCATAAGGCTATCATATAAAACGTTGCTCTAAGTAGAACAATGTGATCACACAAATATATGGTGTGTGTATGTGTGTGTGCATGCATGCACACACACACATGCGCGCAAGCACACACTATTTACAGAGACCCTACGAGGACTTGTGTTCCATAAGAAATACCCTAGGAAATAAAATTCATGAATTCTTCATGTTCTAGAGGCAAGTATATCTTTTAGGTAATCTTCAATAAGCACTGTGCCTCACAAGTAAAGTTTGATAGGAATTAAGCAGCTGAGAGTCTGAGTTTATAATATCTGGCAGGATCTATAGGGCAGGTCTATTGTGTTGTCATTCAAAAGTATAACCATATGCTTTGAAAAAAAACTGGTTTTTACACTGACACAAGACTAGTTTTGGTTATTACTGACTTACAGAAGTGCTAGTGATGATTAATGGTTGAGAAATAAAAAAGGGCTCTGATTAGAATGCTTGCCTTGGTAGAAGGAAATATGATCTCTCCTCTTGATCAGCTTGAGATGACAGAGGAACTATGGTATATTTATCAGCTTTTCACTGTTGTGACTAAAATACTTGACATAATCAACTGAAAGTAGGAAAAGTTTATTTTGGCTCACAATTTCAGAGGTTTCAGTTCGTGGTTGGCTAGCTCTATTGCTCTGGGCCTGAGATGAAGCAGAACATCATGGCTGAACGGCCTGGCAGAGGAAAGCTGCTAGGCTCAAGACAGCAGGAAGGAGGAGGGGTGGGAGACAGGATCCAGGGACAAGAGGTGTTCCCACCACTTCCCATAAGCCCCACCTCTGAACACTGTATTGTTGGGGACCAAACCTTCAACACATGAGATATGAGATGAGCTTTTGGGGGCATTTCATGAGCAAACCATAACAAGTAGATACATTTAAGACTATTCTCAGGAAATAATTGCTCTAATATATGGTCAGAATAGCATGCATGGCCCAATTCTGTGCTCCATTGTAGTGGTTTCAATTCAAGGGAAGACCATAAGGTGTCAGATTTTAATTTTATGAGAGGCATTAAGGTTTTGCCAAGGTATTTACATTTTATATTTGTATGTAAAATTTGTCTTACAACTGATATAAAAGTACAGTTACTACATTATGGATGATATGTTCATTTTTTCAACAATAAACCTGAGTATGGCTCAGTGGTAGAGTGTATGGAAAATACACATGAGGCTCTGGGTTTGATTTTGGGCACCACATAACACAGCTATTAAAATTTCCAATATTAAACATCTTTTTATAGTTAGAAGATATTTGTCAGATTAACTATTTTTATTATTGATTTTCATATTTGTTTTATGACAAAAATTACATAATAATGATAGTAATGTAGACCACATAAATATTAGAATGTAACAGTAAAGTATCATGTTAATTTTATACAAATCAGATATACAGAATATATCCCTCTGTCTCCCAGTGTGGAACACTGGCTCTGGAAGGTAGAATTTGTATTTTAAATGTGATATCAAATGTATGAATAAGTCTCCAAAAGAATGCAAGTATGATTAAAGAGAAATGGCTCTCAATAGTAGGAATATTGATAGATTATTGGTTAATTTTCACCCTCTACTTGAGTTGGTTACTATAAGCCAGTGAAATACAACATGGGGATAAATATGATTGCAGGAGCATTGGTACTGATATATATACCTTCATAGCAGACTATATTCCACATTGATTTGGCTAAGGTGATATTCTGAGCATGCGCTGAAGTTTGGCTTAAAATAATTAAAATTCATTGCACTTAATGATATGGAATATACTATGAAGATATGAACAATGACATTTTAGTAACTGAATTGAAGGGAATACCTGTAAGTACAGAAATTTCAGGGCAAGGTAAATATCATTGTCTTAAAGACTCAGTAAAATCATGCTATAGCATTACATTTTCTAAGGTGTGTTGAAAATAAATAATTAAAAAAAAAACAACTTGCTGAAAAAAGGGATACTTGCTCAAGTAGATATTGCAAAGTGGATTTAAAAAATTAGTTCAGGAGTGTGCCTCTGTATAGAGCATGTGCTTAGCACATGCAAGGTTCTGGGTTCAATACCAAGCACTAAATAAATAAGCAAACAAACAAATAACAAAAAACAGTTCAACTTCTTCACTGCAGAACATCTCAGAAATTTTAAAGTGGAAATTGGACTGTGACTCCCGAAGAGAAAAATATCCAAAGGAAGAATTTTCTAAACTTAATTGCCCACAGGAATTCGCTAATTTTTTCCCCACAGACCACTGTGTGAAGTGAATGTTCTACAGAATATTTTGGGAAATGATGCTCTACCCTGATCTAAACACAAGGAAGTTGCTAACACAGGCTGTAGAATCTTACAGGCTTTTCTTCATTCCCACATTCTGCTAAGAAAGCCTGTATATGATCCCTGACAAATCCAAGTGAACCAAAGAAGATAACTTCTGTGATCTATAAATTAGAATTTTTTTTGCTATATTTTATAAAGTAAGCTGAAGAAAAACTTTTTCTCCCCGTTTACACCTAACTATACAAGCTTATACATAAAAAAATAAAAATAAAAAAGACAACTTTTAAGACTCATCCTGGGCCCTCTTGAATGGCCAATCTCAATTCTGTTTTGCAGCTGACTTTATGCCATCTAATGAGACATAAAGATGGATGATAGATCCATAAATGTACTCCTTTCTCTCTGAATATACTGCGGTACGAAAATATCAAACCTCCATGTACTGCAGCTCATTACCACATAGATTTGCTTATAAAAAAGAAAGAGAATGAAGCTAAAAATTCATCATTAATTGTTTGTTGTATAGAAATTAGTGTTATAGACAGCATTTCTCCTTAGGACCAACATGATAGGCTGTAGAAGAATTTCTGGCAAATACAAAAATTCAGTTAAAGTTTTTAACCTGTACACATTTTAAGAGGCTACTTCTATCAATCAATATTAATTGAGGCTGACAGTGCATGTAGAGTTATCAAGCAGCATGGGGCTTAGAAGTATGGTTTAACTCTGATTTCTGATTTTAGGAAGCTGTGTTTCATGGTGGAGAAAGGATAGACACAATTGCAAATAGCATATTCACTGTCAATTCATTCTTCTCTCTAGTATATTAAAAGTGCACTAGTATACTGATCATTTTTTTTTCATTTCTGAAAGTAGATTGACTATTTTTGGAAAATAAACATTTATTTCTTCTTTAAAATTAACAGTCTACTATAAACTTTTATAATCTGAGTCTTGAAGTTTTAAAAGTAACTTCTGATTTATTTAATTAGCTAATATAATTAACAAACTTTGAATTTTCTAAATGATAAATTAAGCAATCATTGTCTTGGTCTAGCTTTCAAGTGATTCTGACATTCAAATCATAATATCAATAACAGATGAATGAGCCAAACATCAATAGCAATGTGCTTTAAAAGAAAACTACTTAAACAAATTTCCATACAGGTGTTTAGGCAAAAATGGAGTTTGTCAACAAAAATTAGAAAAAAAAAATTAGAAAAGTTTCAGTACGTTTTGTTCCATAGTGTTTATACATGTATAAACATCTGGATGTCTAGAAATATTAGGCATTAATGTTTCACTTTGGAATGGCTTTATATATCTAGTTCACGAGTACCAACATATTATAGAGATTTATTAATGATTGCACTTGGTTGAGGGTAAGCTAAGTTTTGATGCTGTTTATAAAAGGAAAGAATGATGCTGTTTTTTTTAAATAAGAGATGGAAAAAATTAAGTAAAATGCTGAAATTTGGTGACAACAGCCTCAGGGCTAGTGGGGGGAATAGGCTGTATTCTGCTCCCTTTTGGGAAGTTTTGGGTTTGTAATGTACCCCAGTCTCAGTGGTTTTGAAACATCTGCCCTTTACCCCACCCCCCCATCAATCACAGCTATATCTATATTATGGTTCTGGAAGTTTGATGGACTTGAAAAGATGTTAGTGAGCCTGGATTCCAGAGTGCTACAAGTATGACCCAGAGCCAGGC